>NC_056735.1:667052026-667297026 GCF_019279795.1 Protopterus annectens | reverse complement strand
GTAATGAAAATAGTTTTGACAAACATACTTCACCCTTTTTATGTTTTCTGAAACTACCTTGGATGAATCAACAAGACCCCCTTTTATTCTATGTAACGTTAATGCTGTTAGAAGATGGATACATCATGATTTTTATGCTATGTGTCATGAGAATGTGCAGAGATGGTTACAACTTATCTTATGTATCATGGTGCTATAGGAGGACTGGTATAGCATTCATTTTATTTTATATAGTGTGACACTATGAGAAAACTGATATAGCATGCATTTTGAGTGTAACATAACACAATGAGGATGGAACATTTGTTTTCTGCTATTTCCTTGAGTGTGAGGTGACATCCATGTGGTACAGAGGTCTCTGGCTGGCTGTACATCATATTGCAGGCTAGTAGGTACTGAATTACATCTATGAACATTTTATTTTCACTGAAACTACCTTAGAATCAACATGAATCCCATAAAAAGCACATCATGTTTTTGTCCACTGATTGAATACAGGCATTTTGCTTCAGTGTACAGCTGCTTCAGGATTTTGTTGAACAGATGTTTTGTTTTCCTGTGCTTGCTAGGAGTTCAGTAGTCCCCATATATCTCTTTGCTTGCCCAGGAAAGGACATGCTTAGACTATATTCATTCCAAACGGCACAGTGACTGTGTTGTAGTTATCCTTGATCATGTTCAGTATTGTTGAAAATCCTCTAATATATTACACAGGTAGGTAAAACTATTACAGACTTCATGCAACATCCACTGAGGTGTACAACTGTTTGCATAGTGTGAAGCTACTAGTGACTAGACAATGTTTCAGATAGCTATATCAGAGTTTCTCCCTTACAGACTTGAATTTGACCTTGGTCACTGTTAATCTTAGTTATTTTGTTAGGATGGAGTCTCTGTTGTCATGCAATGGTGTCTTTTTTTTTCTATAAGACTTAGATGTTATTTTTACATAACTATAGTAATTACCATAATATTCAGGTATGGGAGTGGATTTGTCATAATGGTTAAGGTCTTCACCTTACAGAGACAAGGTATAGTGTTTGATTCTGACCTCAAGATATTGCCTAGACATAAAATGATCCTTCAGGGTAGTTAGCCTAATATTCACCTATAATAGCAACACATTTTCTTACTTCTCTTGGCTGTTTTGGTTCTAGGGGTATTACTGTAGTTGAGACTCAAAGTATAGGACTTGACACCTTTTTAACAACGTTTCTCCCACTCTAGTCTATTCTTTAGCTTTCCTGTGCCTTCAAGCCAGGTTGCTGTACTCATTTAGTAGGTTGTCAAGTCTGTTACATGTGCTTGTGTTAGTGCTTATGTGTTCAGTATCTTGATAATCTTTAGCAAACTGGCAGTATATGCCTTTAAAGTTTGGTGCATTGAAAATTGCTTCTGTTACTCTGTCATTTATGTTTGCTTCTGCCTTAAAGCAACTTTTTGGACAATCCTTGTGTCTAGCTTGTTTGCAGTATCACTAAGGGATATGTTCATAGGTTCATAGGTGTGTGCTAGGCTAATGGCCCTGTAGCCTTTACAAGGTTAGCGCATTGAAGTGCCCTGCCATCGTGCCACCCAATGTGGAACAGAAGTTACTCCTATGTTGTGCCCTTGTGGGATCTTGCTTTCTTTGCTCTGCTCTTCTCTTCGCTATGGAGCCTCAGTTTCTCCTGCACTACATCTTTTGTCACCTGACTTATTTTTAAACTTTATAGCACCACTCACCTCCTTGTGTCATACTTGTGTATACATTTGAAGGCATTCAACAATTGTAGTGTTTAACTTGTGAGTTAAATGTTAATCTCCCATATCAAAACACCAGTAAAAAGACATTTGGATTGGGAAATGGTCATGGGTACTGTAGAGAGAGAAAGTGTGTGTGTCTGTGTGTGTGCCCATTTTTTTTATTGTATGCTCTTATGTTTTCCATCTGAAACATAGGAGTTTCAGGATGATTATAATACAAGATTTTTCTAAAATCCAGTAAAGACACATGATTAATGCAGTGACTGCTGTACACAATGTTTATATACTGATACAGATACAAAATCTGAAGTTCTTTCCCCAAGACATCAACAGCTTAGTTATAGATGTTTGCTGCTCCCATAATTTGTATGCAGTTTAAAATGTGGTACATTTGTCATGTGGCACTGAAAAAATATAAACTGTCAAAAACAGATGATGTGTTGTGTGGAAGCATTAGTCGGTCGATTTATCTTCGGAGTGGATACAGTTCATTAGTTCCTCTTTACTGTTTCCTGAGTGCAGATATGCTGTAGTTTACTTGACTGTAATATTGATAGTCACTAGTTTTCAAAGAAACACATCAAAGCAGCAGTCCAGTTTTTTTATCTAGACTGAAATTATTTACACTGGTGAAGTTTTGATTGATTTGGAAAATGCATGAAAATTCTGAAACCTTGTTTTATGTCAGACTACTTGCATAGTTCTTTAGAATGATAATTTGTTGCTGAGTTGTCTTTCGAAGTTCACATTACGATAAATATGACTTTGGTTTCTGTGCCTTTTTTTTAAGATTTGTAGCACGCAATAGTAGCTGCGGTGGTATGGCGGTAGCGTTGTTACCTCACAGCAAGAGGTTCTTCCGTTCGATTCTTGGCGTGACTTGGGAGTGCCTCCTGTGTGGAGTCTACATGTCTTCTCCACGGTTGGGTAGCATTCGAAAGACATGCGTGCATAAATGGTCATACCTTCGTTGAAGGTTGGGCGTCGAGCTGGCACCTCGGCGTTTCGTAAAAAAAAATCTACTGCCAATCATTAGCGGACCGGAGTTCCGCTGTGGTGACCCCTTACCGGGAAAAAGCCGAAAAGACAAACAAACTTAGACGTGGAATAAATTAATTTGGAATGTCTGTGTGCTGGTGTTGACTACTTAGGCTGTGTTGAATTCAATACAGTGTAGAGATCTGTTAACTGACCAGTGCAGTCAGTTCATCATAGTATCATGGGCTCCATTCTATCCTTGAGGTGGGGATAAAGAACCAATTTTATTGACAAGAAAACATTTATGGTGACTGTTGGAAGATTTCCATATTTTTTCTGTTTGCGTGCTTTGCTATTCAGCACAATGTCTAGCACCAATAAATCAGATGCCAAGGATTTACTTTTTATAGAAGTCTTGTTTAAGAATGTGTTGGACGAAGAAATTCATTATTTTTATCACTTCCATTAACTCTGACAATTACTGATGCAGGAGATATGAGTCTTTTTTGCTGCTAGAGCTTACTGTTTAATAAATGTCCATGAAAGAAAAAATAAATACATAAGTTATAAGGAGGTGTGTAAGGCTGTTATTAAGGGAGTGGAAGGAACTGGACGCCTAGGATGATGCATGTTAAGAATAAAAGAAAAATTAGCTGAGAGTCATAGATGGATAGCATAATGCACAGAGCTAATTATGCTAATTATTGTCCATATGGAATGGGCATTCAAAGACAATTCTTAATACATCTCTTCTTAGCTACAATCCACCCCACAAAGTGAACTCCCAGCAATTAGTACCACGCAAGCTCACAGCACTCTTAAATGAATCCTAGTTAGTGGGTAGTCAGAAAATCAACATAATTTAATAGCACATTGCAATGAACAATAATAATAATTGTTATTAATATTATTAACCAAGATCAGAGCAGAAATGTCATTAGAATATTATTTGGACGCTGTAAGCAAGTAACGTTTGGAGAGAAATATATTAACAATACTGCTGCCCTGTAAAAAGAGGCAAATCATATGTTCTGCATTACAAGTATCTGTTAATACCTCTCTAAAAGCTCTGTTGTGACCACTGGTTCATTTATCTGGAAACATTTAGTGATGTAACCAAATGAAGCTGAGAAATAATTAATCATATTCTAAGTAATACAGTAGTATGATAAAAACTGTAATCCTAAATCTGTTTATAATTGCCTAAGTTAATACTAGATTTGTAAATGTCTAGTAGGGGACTCCCTGAGCTTGTGAGAAATTCCATGCAGTCTAAGTAAGCCAACTGTGCGTATCAGTCTCCTGATGTCAGTTTTGATGGGGCTTACATGATGTTCTTCATATTAATCACTGCTGCAGTCGCCTAACTGTATGTGTTATACTCTGTGCAGGATATAGCAGCCAGCCAGTTTCCAAAAATTCAATGCATCTTCCATGTGCCCAAACTGTCAAGCAGCTCGAGCTGAGCTAAAGGACAGGTTTGAGTGCAAAGCCCTTCAGAGCCTTACTGCTACCAAAGAGCATGCTCCTCTGAGGCTTTTGAGGATCCACAGTCAAATTTGTGCTTTCCTTAGCTGGTCAGATAAGTTCCCTTTGGGGGGGGGGCATAAATTTTATTATTTTTTACTGATGTTTTATTACTTTTCTCGTCAAGAAAGTTATTTCAAAGCTGGGTCTGTTGTTAATAGACTGT
The DNA here is from genome assembly GCF_019279795.1 of Protopterus annectens. Lineage (NCBI taxonomy): Eukaryota > Metazoa > Chordata > Ceratodontiformes > Protopteridae > Protopterus > Protopterus annectens. Next base: position 667,292,609 of record NC_056735.1, on the reverse strand, counting down.
CTTGAGACTGTAAAGTCATTTTAAATGGAGCACTTGTTTCTGTCAGGTTAAAAGTAGTAGTATCTAACTGATAAGCAAAATTTCTCCACTGAAAATAGTTTATTTAAGGTTGTTGGGCTGCCATAGTGTTTGAAAGTGCTTTCTAATGTGTTTTTTTTCTGTCAAAAAAGTAACTTTCATGAACTGGTAATTTTACTGGCATTGTTGCTTGTTTTCCACAGGACAGAGGCACCATTTTCAGCTTGACCATGAAACAGATTGTCACTGCCACTGTCAGTCCTTCTTCCAGCCACAAAAAGTAAAATTAAGCAAACAACCTTTGCCACCACAGCAGGCTAGCACTGTGCCTCAGCCTGTTGTGTCAGAATGTTGTGCCCATCCCTGGGGAAGCAATGGCTGTCATTAGTAAAACAGTTGTCCCCATTTTTCCTGTCAGGAAGAAACAGAAAACCAAGCATGTATCTCTTCCTCCTCAAATTTCTTTGGATATTAGTAGTTTACTGGGACTGGCTCAATATTTGATTCATGCTATTGATCCTTTCTGTGGAGTAGTTTCTGGTAAGAGAAAGAGGGATGCCTTTTTTCCTGAAAAGATTCAAGATTCTGAATCTGAAGAGGAAGAAGCAGGAACGGATTCAGAGTTTTGTCCTCAGATTTCTGATTCAGACTCAGAGAAGACATCTCTTTCTGATTCTTCCTGTGGCGGTTTCTCTTTCTCTGAGACTATTGCTAGAATGTACTATGAGTTGTTGCAGAAGTATTTTAAAGGACCTACACCAACTCCTCAAGTCCTGTCTGCTTTAAAGAATGTGTATCTTACTGTCTTGAAATTTTCCTGATAGTCAAACAGCTGTCCATAAAAAGCCAGATTGTATAAAGTTCCTCAGTCTTCTAAATTTTTATACACTATTCCCAATCTTGACCTAGCAGCTATAGCCGTAGTTGAATCCTCTGCTGCTGCACACTTAGTTAATTCCAATTCTGCTCTTTCTAACAAGGATGGGACAATTATTGATAAGTATGGGAAAAAAGTGCATACGTCTGCAACTTTGAATTTCAGAATTTTAAATTTTGAGGCTTGTATGTTAAAGTTTATTCTGACATATTGTGAAAGTATGAGGAATGTTTCATCTACAGTTTCTTCTTGTGAAGAAAATCTGCTTTACATAACTTAGTTTTTTCTATTGCACAGGCCACTGTTCATTGTTTGTAGTATATATATATATATATATATATATATATATATATATATATATATATATACATATGTCTCTTTTGATACTTCTTCTAGGGCTATGGCTGCTGGTATGATTTTAAGGAGGTTTGCTTGGCTGCATTCTCAAACTTCCAGATGATGTTAAAAATTAAATTTTAAATTCTTCCTTGGACAGAGATATAGCGTTTGGCCCCTTTACTGCAGAGGTGATCAAAAAGTGTGTTGACAGGTGCAAGCTGATCCAGGGAATCTCACATATTTTTCAAATTGTCAAAGGGATTTTCTTTTTCCTCATCCAGTTGTCTCAGCAAAATTCAGTTAAACAGATGATGTTATGTGATCCTATCTCGCCTACATTCTGAATGATGGGTTCGGAGCCGATCCCTCGGCTCCGACTCGGCACGCTTATGCCAAAGAGCGAAGTCTCTTACTGGCTGAGCTTACCATATCCCAGGATGCACCACTACCAGTCCCCCAGATCTCGTTTGCCGCTAACAAGTGAAGACGTGGTCTCGAGCTGGCTGAGTTAAGTAGTGATATTTTCACTAGTTTTTCTGTCAGGTTTTTCTTCTTTTTCTACAAAAAGCTGTTTTAACAGCTACTCTTGTGTTTTGAGTGTGTTGGATAAAATTCACTTGGTGAATTCTTGTGTTGTGAGTGACTAGGAGTACCTCTTGTCAGGAAAGGCCTTTCCCGGTCTTTTTGTTTGTAGGTGACTTCGGTTCTGTTTTGAATCATTTACATTTCTCTTCTTAAATAAGAACTAACGGAGAGAAATTATTATATTACAGAGTTTGTGCTGTGTTTGACTAACTCAGAGTATTGCGAGTGATAACTGTAAGCCTACTCTAGGTGTATTACCAGTGTTCTTTCAGTTACTTTTGAAAATTTCTATAATGTCTCAGAATCCCAGGCCTTGGGCTTCAAGAAATGTGTAAAATGTAGCTTCAAAATGTCCATCACGGATGATCACTCGCTATGTGTGTATTGCTTAGGGGCAAAGCATTTACAGGAATCATGTAGTGTATGTCACGCTTTTCCTCAAGGGTCCTCCAGGAGCGAAAAATAAATTAATTCTTAAGGGATTAATTAAACCTTCTTCGAAGAAGCTTTGGCATCCTCTCCTTCTCCGGCCAAAAGAAAGGCGTCGGCTCCGACCAGTCCGTCGGATCCGATCGCTAAGAAACAAAGGCAGGCCTCTCTCGGCTCCAAGGACTTGGGCCGAGGTCGAACGGTCTGCCTCGATGCCACCAGTATCGACTCCTCTGGCCGGAGCCGATAGCTGGGGCATCGAGGCGGGTCATCTTCGCCGGCTCCACTGCTCGGAGCCGACAAAGGTTGCCGCTCAGACACTTCCTCCTCGGCGCGAAGTCCACCTCGGCACCGATGGAAACTGGTGTGTGTATTCCTCGGCGCCGATACTCATCGAGTCGCCTCGAGCCGGTCCCCTAGCCCTTTGGGGCCGTTGGAGAGGCCTTCTCGGACCCGTTCTGTTTCCTCTCGGTCTTGAGGATGTCAGATTCTGATATAGACAGGGTGCTCCAAAGACTGTTCCAGTCCCCAGTCTTCCAAAAATTTGTTTCGGTTCCGACCCAGTTGGCTTGAGCCGATGACCTTGGCCCACCCCATTGCCATTCCTCCGACTGCTTCGGCTCCGTGGAGCAGGTGCTGTTGGAGCCGATGGAGATCTCAGGGTCGGCTCCGACCCTTATTCCAACCCGGCCTCGGGTCCGAGTTTGGTCTGGACGTCTTCGGCTGGACCGGGGTGATGTTTGGGACCTATGCTTTCGGTTCCGAGCCTCCCCTCGGTGCTTCGCTGCGGGTCTTCCGTCGACTATCACGGCTCGGGACCGGACACTCCCAGGATTCTGGAGGTCCGGCTTTCAGAGCCATGAGGAGTGCCTTGGCCAAGTCCTCTTGACCATCTCCCGGCTTTACCGGCACCTTCCCTAGGCGTGGAGACTGGGTCTTTGGCAGTTCCCTGTCCGTAGTCAGCGGAGCCCGGGGCCTGAGGTTACCCCAGTGGGGTTCCCTCCTCCTGAGGGTTCTTCTGAGCTGTCTTGGAGGAACCCCCAAGGAAGAGATCGTGCAAGAGGAAGCACGTGGACTCCCCGAGTCTATTACCGGACACTGATCTGGATGATGCAGAGGGGTCCCAGTCGTCCTCGGATGATGTCTCCTTTGCAGACATCTTAGAGATCCTCAAACAACGAGGCGGCTGGATATCCAAACCCCTCTACTGACGAGTCAGTGCTCCTCAAGGCCTTTGGGGCTCAGCCCTCCGCCTCCTGGGTGTCTCCGCCCTTGACGAGCTTCTGGATTTAGTTTGTCAAGGGCGTGGAACATCCAGATACCGTGGAACCAGTCCCTTCTCGTCCAAATAAATTTTTGTCTGCTCCCCGAGAAGGAGTTCCTCACTAAAGGCGTGGCTGTAGATGCCATGGTGGTGGCATCTGCTACACAACAGGACGTGGCAGAGGCTTCAACGTCCATCCATCCTCCTAATAAGGAGTCTAGGAGTATGGACAGGTACGGCAAGCGCACCCTGACTTCAGCGGCCTTTACTTTAAGGTCTCTGAATTATTTGGCACATTTTACCAGGCTTCAGAGGGATCTGGTCAAGGAGTTGTCAGATTCCCTCTCGGGTAACCTACCTGAGCAGCTAGCCCAGTCGGTTAGCTCTCAGTTGGCTATCCTTACGTCAATTTCTAACTCGTCCATGAGGCTCATTTCCTATGCGGCCGAAGGGGCGGGTAGAGCGGCAGGCACAGGCGTGGCTCTACGGAGACAAGCCTGGCTCCGTTTGTGTCAGTTTGCGGAGGCCTTCAAGTCTTCCTTCGCCGACGCTCCCTTTGATGGGTCCTCCTTGTTTGGACCCAAGGTTAAAGACACCCTTACCGCTGTGAGCAAGAGGGAAAAACTTTATCTGCCGTAGGTGCCCGTTATTCCACTCCCTTTCGGCCTTACCCCAAGGCTAAAGGAGGGAAAATGTGGTTCCGCAAATCCCGTAAGTTTTTCTCCCAACAGCAGGAAGAATCCCTTCCAGAGGCAGAGGACGGGAAATTTTTCAGGGAGACGCCGTCCCAGAGGCGGCAGAGGGCCCCGCAATTCTGGAGACCGCGAGTCCTTTCGTGGCTCTTCAGCCTCCCACACGTCATGAGGGATTGCCCGGCTGTGCTGCTCCGGAGCCAGTCGGGTGTCGTTTTGCCAAGCACCTAAAAGCCTGGGAGTCAATCACTCAGGACAGATGGGTGCTTCGGATCATTGCCGGAGGTTACACCATCCCATTCACATTCTCGCCCCACCGTCCAAAAGAATCCCGGACCCACCACCCAGTCAAAGGGATATGGCAGCCGCAGAAGCTTTAAAGCTGCTAGAAAAAGGAGTCATCCAACCGGTCCCCACAGACCAGATCGGATCAGGAAATTACTCCAGGTTCTTTTTAGTGCCAAAAGACAGGGGACCTGAGACCAATATTGGATCTCAGCAGACTGAACCAATCCGTCACGAAATCCAAATTCGAATGGTCACGTTACAATCCATTCTCCCATTGTTGGAGAAGGATGTTTGGATGTGCTCCATAGACCTCAAGGACGCCTATTATCACATACCGATACATCAGGCGTCCAGAAGGTATCTGCGCTTCAGCCTGGGAGTCAGTCATTACCAATTTTGCGCTCTGCCCTTTGGTCTCACCACAGCCCCAGGGTGTTCACCAAGTGTTTGGCAGTAGTGACGGCTCACCTGAGAAGTCTTGGATTCCAAGTGTTTCCCTATCTGGACGACTGGCTCCTGACTGCCACCACCAGGCATCTACTAATGGACAACCTCAAAGCCACTATCTCCTGGGTGTTACCCTGGGGATTACATTCAATTGGTCAAAGTCTGTCTTGCTGCCCTCTCAGCATAAAGTTCATAGGAGCAGAGATAGACTCAAGATTGATGCGTCTTTCTTCCTGCCGAAAGGATCCAAACTTTACAGGGCCAAGTTCAAGCTCTGATCTCGAGATCCAAAGCCCCAGCCAGGATGGTTCTACAAGTTCTAGGCTCAATGTCTGCCACGGTTCTTTTAGTCCCTCTGGCAAGATTGCACATGAGGATTCTTCAGTGGCTATTGTCAACACAATGGTCCTTTCAGGATCTTCCCTTCAATCATCACATCATGATTACGGATATATGCAAAAGGGACCTTCGCTGGTGGCTTCAGACATCCAATTTGGATCAAGGAAACCCTTTGTTCTTCCCTCTCCAGTGGTTACCCTGACGACAGATGCCTCCCAGATAGGGTGGGGGCATTGTCTGGGCAGGCTAGTTCAGGGCTCCTGGCTTCCAGGCGAAGCTCTTCTCCACATCAATGTGTTGGAGATGAGGGCTGTACTTCTATCCCTACAAGCCTTACACAAGTTTCTTCCTCAGGGCATCATCGCCATCCACACAGACAACATGTCGGTGGTTTGGTATCTGAACAAACAAGGAGGGACCAGATCATACCCCTTTGCAGAGAGGCCATGAGAGTGTGGGAATGGGCTGTAGCTACCAACCGCTTCTTGGTAGCGACCCACATCCCGGGAAAGTCAAATATATTGGCAGACAAATTGAGCAGGACAATTCTCTCTCCTCACGAGTGGTCTCTAAACCACACAGTAGCAGCTCAGGTTTTCAGGAGATGGGGGCGCGTGCTGCGACCTATTTGCAACTCCATTAAACACCAAGTGCCAAAGGTTCTTCTCCTTGATCCCACATCAGGGAGTACCAGCCATGGATGCTCTAGCACAACCTTGGCCAACAGGGCTACTTTATGCCTTTCCTCCAATTCCGCTTCTTCCCAGAGTTATTCAAAAGCCTCTCAACTGGGGTCTTCAATGATACTGATTGCCCGTACTGGCCTCGTCAGGTATGGTTTCCCTACCTGAAGAAGCATGCAGTGGACGATCCGTGGACTTTAGACCTGATTCGGACTTGCTAATCCATCAGTCGGGACTTGACATCAGTCCCTTCAATCTTTGAAATTGACAGCTTGGCTCCTCCACTTCCGACTTTAGTTAGAAGGCACACACTAGACCGGAAGTTGTTCACATTTTATCTTGACCCACAAACCCACCACTAACAAATTGTACCTTAGTAAGTGGAAGAGGTTTGCTATCTGGAGCTCAACTCAAGGGCTTAGACCCTATCACTGCTCCTGTCCCAGAGGTCTTGAAATTTTTAACATCCCTGTTTAATCAGGGATCTTCTGTCTCAACTATTAAAGTCCAACTAGCGGCTATCTCTAAATTCCACGAATCCATGGATCCTCCTTTGATGAGCAGCAGACTATGCAAAACTTTCATTAAAGGTGCGAGCCTATTAAGACCACCAATTTTTCATCCTGCACCTCCGTGGGATCTTGATTTGGTGCTTGGCGCATTAACATCTCCCCTTTTGAACCGGCTGCTACATGCGAGTTAAAATATCTGTCTTGGAAAACTGCCTTCTTAGTTGCAATTACTTGGCAAGAAGAGTTTCAGAGCTTCAAGCCCTGTCTATTAAGCCACCGTACTTGATTTTCCACAAGGATAGAGTATCACTTAGGCCTAATCCATCCTTTGTCCCAAAGGTCTGTTCTAGTTTCTGCCTCCAACAATCTCTAGAGCTACGGCTTTTCTTCCCAAAATTCTCCAATGAAGCAGAATACACTCTTCATAAATTGGATGTTCACAGGCAATTACGCTTCTATTTAGACAGGACTCAGCAACTTCGTAAGTCAGACCAGTTGTTTGTGTCCTTCTCAGATAATAAACTGGGCCAAACCATCACAAAAGCTACTATCTCAAAATGGATCAGAGATTGCATAACTCAGGCTTATTCTTCTTGAATAAGCAACTTACAACATCTATCAAGGCTCATTCTACCAGAGCTATGGCTACTTCTATAGCTTTTCATTCCAAGCTCGCTATATCGGAAATCTGTGCTGCGGCTACTTGGTCCAATCCGCACACTTTCATTTCCCACTACAAATTGGATGTGGCATCTAGAGGACGAGCTTCATTTGGTTCCACGGTACTCAGGAGTGTTTTCCAGTGAGCCACCCAGGATTCAGGTGCTAGGGACGCTGTCCCATCATTCAGAATGTAGGCGAGATAGGATCACATAACATCTTTTAGTTATGTACTCACCATAACTTCAGATGTTTGGGATCCATCTCGCCTACATTCCTAATACCCACCCTCCTTCCCCCTGATTTGGAGATCAGAAGAGATTGAACGGTTTTGAGTTCTACTGTTTTATCTTGTTTCATCTGACGATGTTATATAAGCAGGGTATGCATGTGTGCATGTATGCGGACAAACTAGATCTGGGGGACTGGTAGTGGTGCATCCTGGGATATGGTAAGCTCAGCCAGTAAGAGACTTCGCTCTTTGGCATAAGCGTGCCGAGTCGGAGCCGAGGGATCGGCTCCGAACCCATCATTCAGAATGTAGGCGAGATGGATCCCAAACATCTGAAGTTATGGTGAGTACATAACTAAAAGTTTAAGAAGTGGCAAAGAGATTCCAAAAAAGAAGTTTCAAACCTACCAAAACCAAGGACACTCCAACAAGTTTGAATAACTGTTCAAGAGATGTTATGACCCCCTCCCACCCTGTCTCTTTTTCTCTTCCCAAAAGTCTGAATCTCCATTTTCCCTTTGGCAACAGATTGTTTCAGACATAAGGGTTCTGAAAATTATTCATCAGTATTACAGATGGCAGTGGGAGGAAATTCCTCCTTTCTGGGGTGTCATTCCTCATCCTGTTTTGTTTCCACCTGTTCTTCGTCTCATGCTGTCCAAAAGAGTGGCAGAGCCATTTCCTTTTTCTCAGGTGAGGAAGGGGTTTTATTCAAGGATGTTCTTAGTTTCAAAAAAAGAAAAAGCTTGGACACAAGTTGTGGATCTTTCTTTCCTAAGCCTGTTTGTGATAGTGCCCAAATTCAAAATGATGTCACTTCACAAACTCCTGCCTCTTCTTCCACTTTCAAGTTGCCTGGTAACATTAGACTTAAAAGATGTTTATCATCATATTTCTATTCTTCTAGACATCAGACGTTTCTTAAGGGTTTGTGTGTCTGGATCACATTATCAGTTCTCTGCCTCACCCTTTGGACTACTTATTAACCAAGAGTGTTCACAAAATGTCTAGCTTCAGTTATAGTCCAGTATTGATCATTGCAGACTAGATTTGTCTGTATTTAGACAACTTGTTTATCTTTACAGAGTCTTTTTCAAAGTGTTAGAAATCTCTGTCTTTGGTTAGAGTGTCTTACACAAGCTGGGATTCCAAGAGAACATTCAAAAAGTGTTTCTTAACTCCCTCACACAGGATTGTGTTCCTGGGATGTCAGCTAGACACCTCAGTTCAAAGACCTTTTCTTCCACAGAAAAAAATAGATCTTTATTTGCATCTATTTCCACATTTTTCCACTCAGACTAGGTCACTGTGAGAGAATATGTCAGGATTTTGTGTCTCATGGCATCTATGATTCTCATGATACCCCCTGGCAAAACTCCACATGAAAAAGATAAAGTGCCTTCTGAAATCTCTTTAGTCCCAACATTAACACCCTTTATCTTTTCATATTCCAGTACTAGGGTTTTTCAGAGGAGTAATCACTTGATGGAGACAACAGATATCCTTAAATCAAGACCTTCCCTTCTTTCTCCCTAAAGCAGTCAGTCACCACAGATGCTTCAGACTTTGCTTGGGGAGCAGTTTCAGGAGAAATAAAAGTGCAGGTGGTGTGAGACGCCAAGGATAGATGCAAGAATATAAGCAGTCAATTGTCTGAACCATTTTTGATCCTCTTCAAGTGGTTACAGAGAATACAACAGTGATGTGGTATGTTAACAAGAATGGGGGAACCAGGTCTTACCCCTTTGCAGATTAGCCATGTTAGCTTAGGATATAGCTTCACAGCATAATCTCACTCTACAGGCGTGCTACATTCTGTCAGAGCAAAATTGTATGGCAGACAAACTGAGGAGGACCAGGGCAGACCCTCATGAACAGAAACTAGATCCAGGGGTCTTCCAAGATTTGATCCATCTGTGGTGAGTTCCTTAAATAGACCTCTTTGCCTCCTCTCTGAACAATCCTGTGGCAAAATTCTGTTCCAGGACTCCATGCAAGAAGGCCTGGAAGACAAATGCCTTTTCTTTTCTTTGGACAGGAATGTTCCTGAATGCCTTTTTATCCTTCCTACTAATATTGGGGGTATTCTTGAAGATTAAGAAGGAATCCCCCAAAATCATTTTGGTGACTCCTTTCTGACCCAGATTACTGTGGTTCTTCCTTCTTTTGGAAATGGCCAGGGGAAATTACCACAAGCTTCCTCACAGAATGGATCTATTCACACAAGAACAGGGGTGTTTGATACATCCTGACATCAGTCATCTTCAGTTGACTACCTGAATGATAGGGTCTTAATTCCTTTTAGACACCAGTTTTCTGGGGACATGCAGCAGGTCTGTATGGAGGCAAGAAAGGATGCTGCCCAAAAATCATATATTAGCAAATGGAAGAGGTTTTATAGTTGATTCCAGCAACGTAACCAGCACCCAAACAGGGCTAGTTGTTTTCTGGTTTTACAATATTTGCATGAGTTACTTTCCTATGGCCTTTCTTATTCCTCTATCAAGGTTCTTTTATCAGCTATTTCAGATTGTCTGTCCATGGATCCTTCTCTGTCAAGGTGGTCACATGTCAAAATGTTCTTGGAAGGACTTCTGCATAAGAGGCCTCCAAGTAAACCGGTGGCCCCTCCTTGGGGTCTTATTTTTGTGTTAGAGAAACTAACACTTGCTCCATTTGAACCAGCTAATCTAGCTGACTTGAGGTTTTTCACATGGAAAATAGTTTTATTGATTGCACTGACCTTTGCAAGAAGGGTATCTGAGTTCCAAGCTCTTATTGTGAGTAAACCCTACCTCATGTTTCACAAGGACAGGGTTTCTTTGAGAACTAATCATTCTTTTCTACCTAAAGTGGTATCTAAGTTTACTTTAAGTCAGACTATCCATCTCCCCATTTTCTTTCCTGAACCTAAAAATGAAGGGAAAGGATACTCCACACCTTTTATGTCCACAGACAACTCAGGTGCTTTCTTGACAGAACTAAATCTTTCTGCTCATTGTATCAATTGTTCATTGCTTGTGAAGGTAAAAGGAAGGGACAACTGGTGTCAAAATAGACTATTTTCAAATGATTGTGTAAGGCTATTATCTTTTGTTCTACTCATCATGACAAATCTATTCCAGGCAGGGTCAAGGCCCACACTAAGAGGACCTTGGCTTCTTTTATGGCTTTTGGAAAGGAATGGATTCTAGAAGTATTCTAGAAACTGTTACTTGGTCCTCTGTACATACTTTTACAAAGCAGTATAAACTGGATTCCTTTTCTAGGTCTAGATCATGCTTTGCTAGGACCATTCTCCAGGGCTCCTGGGCCCTTCTCCTTCAGCCTCCCAAAGATAGTTGGCTGTGGTAATCTACCTATATAGATAGCTAAGGCTGCTGCAGCAGTGATCAATATGAAGAGCAAAGAACATACAGGTTCTAGTTAATCATATTATTGGAAACCAAGCTTCAACTCTAGACTATTTAGGAATAGTCCTAGGCAATAATATAGAGGAAACCTTACAGATTAACTGTGGTAAAGCCATAGACTTAATCAAGATATTAATAAGCAAATGGAATAATTTGGTTATAACATTTGATGATAGGTTACAACTGATAAAATTGTTTTGTTACCTAAAATATTATATATAGCACAAGCCCTTATACTTCTACCAGGAAAGAAAATCCTTAAAGAACTCACTTCAACTCTGATGAAATTCCTATGGTACCCCAAAATAAATAGAGTGGCATATCTCATTATATCAGAAAATGGGAATGGGGGGTTTAAAATACCCAGAGATTGAAACTTATATAAAGCCATCTATAATTAAAATAGTGATGAACTGGATACATCCTAGCTACTCTTCCAATTGGAAACAGTTACACTCCATTATACTAATGAATGAAAATTATTTATCAAATAATGCTTTGGTAACTGACAAAGATAAGATATGGCACTATTTAAGTTTAAATGTACAGTATAGTACAACAAAATTAACTAAACTAACACTAATAAACAATATTTTTGAGGTGTTTAGAAAATTCATTAACACAAATTTAGATATAAAACTGTGGCATAGATTTTAATACCATTTACTGTTACAAGGGATTTCCCTGATAAAACACAGAGGGATATTTTTGGTTTATGGGAAAATAACCTATTTTGTTGGTTGCAATATATTAAAAACCAACTAGCTTTGAACACACAAAGTATATTGTCAACCTATGGCCTATCCCCTAATGACTGGTTGGTTCTTCAGAGTGTCACAGCATACACTAAGGATCTGTGTAGAATAATACATAACTCATCCTTCAAAACCGTACCAAAAATTATAAACTGGATTTTTGGAATTCTGTATAATAATATCAATGTTAAGAATGAATTATCATATCTATATAACACTTTAATTGTCTGTAAGACAGCTCCTAAAGATTCTTACTGGCAATACCTATCTAAAGGGTTTCAAGTATCATTATCAATGAAAGATAAAACAAACATTTTTATTTTCAGTTAAACTAACTTCTTACTCACAATTCTGGAGGATTTTTCATTGGAAATTTCTACACAGATCCATTTTGGCACCTGAGAAACTCTCAAAAATGAACCCTTCAAACAGCAAGTTATGTTGGCGATGTCATCTGTCCACTAATGCTGACTGGTCTCATATTTTTTATGACTGTACTAATATTAAAACATATTGGAATGACATTAACACATTTCTTCAAGCTATCTATACTGATATACTTGTTTTGACAAAGTCTTTAATTTTATTGAATGTTGTTAATAGCAATAATATGAAGAAAGATGACCCGTATGTGTTGTGGACAGTGTTAGCAATAGCCAGAAAATGTATAACTAGAAGATGGAACTCTAATGTAGCACCCACAATGGAGGAATTCCTATCATCACTGAAGAAATGCATACTAATGGAGAAAAGAACTAAAGAGTTAAGAACTTTTCCTAAGCCATTGGTTAGTAGTCCGTGGAGGAAAGTTTTGAATTTGATTGGTACCCTACAGATGGAACCAAACTCTTCCTATCATAGTTTATATATTAACTTATTATTTAACTACAAATATTTTTATCTGAATCCTTTTTGTCAGGCTGAATGTAAATACTGTAAATAGTTATTGAATGTTATGAATATATTAAATTATTATGTTATTTCATCAAAGTAAAAATCATTTGAGTAAAAAAAATATATATATGAAGAGCACAGTACAGCTGTGTAAGCTGAACTTACCATAACAGTAGATGTTCAAATGATCACTGTTGCAGTAGCTGCTCCCTCCCCCACCCCCTTGTTTTTTTTTGATATTTTGTATGCCAGGGTGTGGACATTTATTTATTTATTTATTTTGTTATTCCTACCCTTGTCCTTTCAGGGTGTAGCCTGCCTCTCTCTGCTGACGGGAAAGTTCTGAAGGGCTTCAAGCCCAAACTTGTCTTTTAGTCAGCTCAGCTCAAGCTGCTTGACAGTCTGAGTGCATGGAAGGTGCCCTAAAGCTTTGGAAATTGGCTGGATGTTATATCCTTGGCAGGATATAATCCATATAGCTAAAGCTATTGCAGCAATGATCATTGAAACATATACTGTTATGGTATGTTCAGGTTATACAACAGTACTTTTTCTTAAATGTTAAGTAACCCCATTCTCTTGATACCATATGTGCTCTTTGGTTACTAGTGGGGACTTTAGAAGCATTTAGATGGCATACACAATAAAGCAGAGATGCCTGGACATTCTAACTTTCCTGCATGTGCTGTGTTGCTTTATATACCATCGTAGCCCCCCCCCCCCCACACACACACACAGTAGAAACCCTATAGCTGATATAACAGTGAAGCTACAGACTTAGGTAGTGCTGAGATCCCTTACTCTATAGGTGGCTTCATGAATTTAAACAAGTGCTTATATCATTTTGCAGATTCTCAAAACCCTGAAGGAGGAGGGCTAAATAATGATGGATACTGCAGGCCTTTTACTTTTATTTATGTATTCCTTAAAACTTTTTACAAGAAATCATCTCTTACTAAAATAATGTAAATATCTTAGAAAAACACAAAATCATGTTGTGTCACAAGAATCATGCACTAGAAAAGGCAATATTTTTTTTAGGTATTCCAAGTCTCTAGGCCTTGGTCCATACATACTTCCAGGTGGAGGCACTTTGCCAGTCCCAGGACCTTATCAAAACTTCTGTGTTGCTTATAAACACTGGGCTAGGCTGGATAGAATTTACATTTCACAGCAACATATGCATTTAATTGAAGGTCTTGATGTGCACTGTGACGACAGGAGGTACTGCCAGCCATGCCAGGAGAAGTTGCACAGTGGATGTGCGCCACGTGCCAGCACAGCTAGCTGAAATTTTGTAAATAATTATATATCATTTGTGTATCAAACTGATTGTACAGATGCTTGTGCTGAAAATGTATCTGTGAGGTTTGCTTGTGATCAAATGTATCAACGGTGTGCCCTGCTGGAAGGAAAAGAAATGTACATGTATTATTGTAACTGAATTAAATGTATATGTTTTAACAGGGTTCCTGTCACGTAGTCGAACTTTTACAAGTTCGAACCACATGTGGTCAAGACCCTATATTCTAATTTGTAAAAGTTCGAGAGTTTGAATAGAAATCTCCGTCAGCAGAGGCTTCCATTCACTTCAATGTGGTGCGATCTTGGAGTTGGTATATTTAAGTAGCAGGGGGTGCAGGGGGGCTTGCCCCCTGCTCACAACAAGTTATTGTTTTGTCCATTGTGTAGTTATTTTTTTTTACATAGTCGAAGTTCTGTAACTTCAAACATAACTGTTCGACCATTAGGTGTTCGTAGTTACTGAACTTTGACTATCTAATAGAGACCTGTTTTAACAGAAGATTAGAAGCAAAGAGATTAATGTTAAACTTCAGAATATATCTAAAATTAAATCACTTTATGGATTAAGCAGTAACAATGTTGTCCCAAAGTTTTGAATGGAGCCAGAGATGCAATGTTTCTGCTAGAGAATAGGTTGTAACTCCTGTAGGAAGAGTTGAATGATTTTATGATTTTATGACTTCCAGCAGCTGCACCACATCTTTATGGTAACACACAGGTGCTAAAATCCTGTCATATTCTAGTGTTGGTGATAGCATGAGAACCAGAAGTCAGATGATCAGATGTATGTGTTGTTGTTCTGTACAGAAATAATGTTTTAATGTTAGAAGAGACTGAAGTCTTAGCAGCATATTCTGTATTTTGTCTTGGATCTGACAGCAAGGACCACTCACCCACACTAACTTACCTTGCAGGAATAAATAACTTAACTAGGGAAAAGTAATTATTTTAAATTAGTCAGGGAAATATAGTGAGATTAGAAATACTGTTTTTCTATTAACTGTGTGAAACTTTCCATTGGTGTTATTTTAATATGTTCTGTGACTGAAACTGTGGTGTTTACTGTAAATAGATATTTAGTATTTTCTTGTTGTTTTATTATTTATTATTAAATATATTTGAAGTTTTCATTGTGGCTGGTCTTTATTAGAGCATATTTAAGCTGTCAGAGTATTTGCATATATTTATTTGGTGATAACTGTGGCCACCCCTGAAAGCCTTGCTGTTTGGTCAACATTACCATTTGTATTAATATTAATTTCACTCAGTATAACTGGGTACCCTTATAAGAGTCTTAAAGGGGTTCTGGTGGCAGTGATAACTACCTTATAGTCTGGACAGAAGAGGACACAGCAGGTGGGTCTGTGCCAGCCTTTCCCATGTGTGTGTGTGTGTGTGTGTGTGTGTGTGTGTGTGTGTGTGTGTGTGTGTTTATGTGTAAACCAAATGTCAAAGAGTGTTTGTGTTTGTACTTGGAGAAGGGACAAAAAACACTGGTTTCACAGAGAGGGTGTTGGAGGACTTAGCTTGATACCCCAGCTAAGGACTCAAGTCTAAACTGTGCCAGTGGGTAGTCTTATTGGGGGTCTGGACAAATATATAGAGGAACCAGCCCCCGGAATGAGCATGCTTCCTGGGTGCTCTTAAGGGAAATTGTGCCAGATGCAGAGAGGTCTGCATCTGGAAATACTGAGTGTATCCATTTGTATTCCAAGTGAATGTCCCTCTTCATTGTCAGTGGTGAGGATTCAGGCTCTTTGATTACTGGCCCAGAGAGGGGACGTCGCATGCACCCAATAACTATTTCAGCTCATGCACCAATAATAACTAAAATAAAAACACAGGTTAATGAAATAAAACTGAGACACTGGCACTCTCCCACCTATTTGTTGAAATGTGTGGAATTTAAGGAATGAGTAGTGGAGATTATTCAGGAGCTGTTCGAGAAAATAGAAATTACTTCTGAAAATATAGAAAGAGAGTGGGATAAAATTAAGGTGTATTTTTAAAATAGGGTGGAAATAAAGGAAAGGGAGCTACGGTTAAGAAGTAGCAAGAATTATTTAAAGGGGCTGACAATGTTAAAGTATTGCAGAATAAGGGGAATCTCACAGGGCAAGAAGAGGATTAACTGTAGAATGCTAAGCAGAAAATAAGGGAGTACCTCAATAACATACACAGGTTTACAAAGACTACTGTTAAGCAACTGTTGTTGATAATAACACTGGAGCACAAAAACTTTTAGTACAATGACTCAGGCAACAGAAAGTAGAGAATGCTTTTGCCAAGCTTAGGGAGTCTATAACAAGGAAGGTATAGCGGTATTAGAAATATTTTGGAAAATCTATGAAAGTTTGTATAAAGCAGAGAAATTTGGAAATCAAGAAAAAGATACAAACAGAAATATTTATGGAATAATTAAATATGCCAAGGTTAGAGGTATATTAGGCTCAATTACTAGCATGCATTTCCTGAAAAAAAAAATCTAAGGTTGAGTAGGATGATATATGCCGATTGGAGGCGAAAATTAAAGTTAGTGGGGTACTCTCTGATAATTTCTGCCTGAGCAGAGGAACCAGGAGGCAGAGGTGTCCTATTTCCCCTTTGCTATTTGCATTATATTTAGAACCATTGGCACTGAAAATAAGGGGCTCAGAAATTCAAGGATATAATTGGTGTGGTAGTCAAGAAAAGCTGGCTATATTTGCAGATTATATTATTTTATACCTTACAAAAACAGAAATAGATATTACATTGTTGTGGAACATTTTGAGATGGTGTTAAATCTTTTCAGGATACAGTTTTATTGTAACAACAAATGAAGCTAAAACAAAGGCAGTATCAGTAAATGATTTACTCACATATGAATTGATTCAGCAGTATCCAAATTTATGGGGACATGATATAATGAAGTATTTATGAGTATGGATTAAAAATGATTTTGGTGTGGCAGCTAAGAATATGTGGGAAGAGACTAAACAAAAGGTAATACAAAAACTGAGAAAATCCATGCTTTGTTATGAGTATGGATAGTGAGATACAATCAGTTAAAATCTTTTTATTCCCATTAGTCTTATACACGTCAGGCATATTTTTATCAACCAGAGGAGAAGTTGTAGATAGCAATTAATAAAGAGCTGAAGGCCTTTATCTGGGAAGGGAAGATTGCAAGAGTCTAGTGGAATAAGATCACTCTTCCAATGTAACAGTGCGGATTGGGATTACCCGATCTGAAGGGGTATGTCGGAGCTACACAGTTAAGGCTCCTGTACATAACACAAGCAGAAAACTATAATTCAAAGTGGAAAGGGATGATGATGAAACAGGGGGGGAAACTCAAGAAACAAGTAGAGATTGGGATTTTGGATGCAGGCCTTTAATAAGAATAACAATAATCACACAGAATATTATGTCTATAAAGTAACAGAAAGTATCCTAAGAAGTAAGCACACATGGGAATGGAGAAAGAAATTCTGCAGATATGGATGACTGCAATTAGGAATATAGAGAATAGGCAAGAGAGAGCTGTAATTTATTGGAGAAAACTGGCAAATAACTAGAGAAGGAAAGATGATAGAATTGGAAGATACCAAGAATTTATTTGGACTGCAAGTTAGAGATTGCCTTCCCTATCAAGGATTGATATCAGAGTATAGGCAAAAAGAAAGAAATAGGGGAACCCTAAATGAAAGACCAGCACTGGTAGAGTTTTTAGTAGAATGTAGAACAGAAGCTGCCATTAAAAAAATGAATAATTAGTAGAGCATATAAAATATTGTATGTTAACTTTAAGAATCAATCAGAGGAGGTTAGAAAGGATTGGGAAGAGAGATTTGAAGAGCAATTCACAAAGAAACAATGGGAGGATATATGTATGTCTCACAAATATGTAACAAAATCTAGAAGATTTTAGGATTTTTGCTTGGAAATGTTATACTGTCCCACTGATTCCATTCACATCCCACCCCTCCTTTCCCGGAATACACTTAGCATTTCTGCACCATCTTTGAATCCCCTGTAGCCTGAATCACCTACATGCACTACCGGTGATGTGCGTAGTGCTATTCAAGTAAGTCATATAGTATACTTCGCTGTATTTACAGATTTTGTAGCTCTAAAACAACAGTTTTAAGACTAATGCTTTCTATAGCTTATTCTACTGATATTGATGATTGTTTTTAATTTGTATATAAAGGTTCGCATACAGCATTCTACAAACTGCATAATGTGTGAAACGCTAAGTTAAGCTTTTGTTTTTTTCTATGTATTTTAAGCAAAGATTGTAATTTCCTGTTATAGAGATTTACATTCAGCATTTCACTAAGTTTCTACTGTATGTAATGCTAGGTTAAACGATTGCTCGTTCTATGTAGCTGGATTAAAGATTGCAATTTCCTGTTAGCCCATCTTTGTTTTATCACTACAAGGTTTTCTTTATCCAAGTTTTGAGCGAGTGCTAAATTGGGTACAGAATCCAGCTCTGCTTATAGATTATAATTTGGTGGTGTTCATATTATTTAATTTAGCATGAGCATTTAGTGCTCGCTTGCTCACTGCTTGTATTACTTATGTAAGTCTCGAGCGAGTGCTGAATTTTGGGTACAGAATCCAGCTGTACTTATAGCATTCAGTTGTACACTTTTCATGTTATTTTGTGTAACATTAGTAGTTTAGCGTTTGTTTTAACGTTCCTAGTATTTACTTATCTAAGTCTTGGGAGAGTGCTGAATATGGGCACAGAATCCAGCTCTGCTTATAGCATTTAATTGCTCATATTATTTCATCTTGCATTAGTAGTTTAGTGTTTGTTTTTAATGCTCCTAGTATTTACTTATCTGCGTCTTGAGTGAGTGCTAAATTGATTACAAACTACAGCTGTGTTTTATAGTGTTTTCTAGAATGTTGCTTATATTTTTAATTTATTATTAATTTGAAACGTTTGGTTTTATGTACCCTGAAATGCATTCAAAGTGTTCATAGCATAAAGATATACAGATTTGTAGGAAACTTTATTGTATCCTAATTCTTTCTCTGTTGTTTTCTGTGTGTTGCCTCTCCCACTTCAGACTAACTAGCATACTTCCTACATTGTCCTCTACTGTTTCTTCTGACTCTCCTAACTCATTGTACTGTTCTACTTCTTCTGTCTCTCCACACTTACCTGGCACCCACTGCAATATCCATTTTACAGCTATATACACACTTTACTCATTAGCATTGTATCACATTCTTACATTCTCTTCATAGCTTTCCAAATATCACATGCATGTAAGTAATCATTCCTACTATATCAACCTAATCCTCCTATCTCTCCCTATTTCTTAGGTGAATAGAACCATCCCTCATACTGTCAGTAAGGCCTGCACCCCTGAAAGCCTGAAAAGAAGTGTTCTACCTATGGCAAAATCTATCCACGGGCACTCTACTTCTACCATAAGTACACTGCATGTGCCTGTACTTGGTATTATAATAAACAACCTTTAAATTCCTATCCTAAAATTAGCTGCAGCACATCACTGGAACTCTGGTAGTTCTCCCACTGATTTTTCCAGGAACATAGACATTGCGCTTTTAAGCCCACACACAGATTTCTATTTTGGTAAGGCTATAACTAAATCCTTACTGTTATAAAATAATGTTTTCTACAGCCTGCTCTACATTGTAGCACTAACTAGCTACTTACTTTGCAGGACTTGAATTCGGTGCTCAAATTCACCGATTGTTTTCCTACTGCTCAAGCCTTCCATCCAGGGTTCAGCCTGCTCCATTCCACCCTCGCTGCGCTCAGGGTCCACTTCGCTCCCCTATCCCTATTTCCACCCACCCCCAAATCAGTTACACATATACATTTAGTTGCAACACCCCTTTTTCCCCCTCCATCCAATCAGAGCCAGGCTATCAGTACCTCCTACACCTGTATATAAGCTCCACCCATATAGGTAGCATACAGTTACCTGCAATTACCTAAGAGTCCAATAACCTCTACGTCCTATTAACTATCCACCTGCATCTCATCTCAGTTTTTGTCAACACTAAATTACTCATTATGTCACAAAGTAAAACCCTCAACATCCTCTTATTCTCCTCCACAGCCATTCTTCTCTTACTTACCTACTTAACTTCTTCTCCCTTCATTAACTCCCACCCTTTTTCTGCCACTTTCTGCCACTTTATCCTCACAACCCCATACCATTCTTGATACACTGGAAAATATTAGGGTACAACCCAACACCCTAATAATGGGCGATTTCAACTACCCCCACCATTAATGAGGAAAACTACTCATGTACCAACTCTTTTGCTCAACGTTTTCTGGAATTCATAAATTCCAACGCCTTGGATCAACTTATCCACACCTGCACCAGGGGCAGCAATATCCTAGACCTGGTCGTTACCAACAGGGGCGACTGGTGTTGCACACCAGAGGTCAATTCTTCGTTGGTCAGATCCGACCACAAGCTAATCACCCTAGACATCCCGCCTCGATAAGACGCTGAGATCCCTCATAAAATCCTCCAAAGCTAGTTACGAAAATAAAATCACCACTGATTCTAAAGACAACCACAAAGCATTCTATAGCTATGTCAAGAATCTTAATGGCAGCACTCAGATCTTCTCTGAGTTACAGCACAATGGCACTAAACATACAGAACCAACTGATATTGCCAACATCCTGGCAGATAGGATCAGTGCTAATTTTACCCCTCTCTCACCCCCTAAAGGGCCCATCTCTATACCAGAAGAATGCAAAGTTCCTGTAATCACGGTTGCACAGGTAAAAACAATACTCACCAAAGCCAAGAACACAACATCCATGGGACTTAACAACATCCCAGGCTGCGTTCTACATGAACTGCAGAATGAACTGGCACCCCGCCTAAGCACCATGTTCAATCATAACCTCACCTCAGGTTTTGTGCCCACTAAATGGTGCACAGCGACGGTTATCCCACTCAACACAGGGGGAACTACCATGGACCCCGGGAGCTACCACCACATTAGCCTAATGAGCCTGGTCTGCAAGGCCATGGAGCATATCATCATGGAACTTATAAGCAAAGACATTGGTACTCTCCAAACTCTGGACCCCACCCAGTTCGGGTTTGTAAAAGGCAGATCATGTCTCCTAAACCTGATAGGCTTCTTTGAAGCAGTCACCAAAGCCGTAGACGAGGGTAAGGTGGTTCACACAGCCTATCTAGATCTCAACAAGGCTTTTGACACCATCCCCTACTCTGGAATTATAGATAAACTCACTAAACTAGGTATAAATCCCTATGTCACAAGATGGATTGCCAACTGGCTCACTAACAGAACCCACACTGTGAAAGTAGCAGACTCCAAATCCGACTTCAGACCAGTGACAAGTGGAGTACCATATGGTTCAGTCCTGGGTCCCCTCCTGTTTGGTATGTACTTCTCTGAAGTACAGGCTAACACAGAAGGTCTTTGGTTAACGAAGTTCGCAGATGACTGCAAACTAGGAGCCATAATCAAAACTCCTAACGATGTGGACATCCTACAAAAGGGCCTCACTGAGACAGATGCCTGGTGTCAATGCCATGGCCTCAAGCTCAATGCCAAAAAGTGCGTTGTCATCCCCTTTGGTAAAAACTCTACTTAACACCAAAAGTATGATAAGAGACCTTGGAACACAGGTGGACAGTAGTCTCTCCTTTGATAATCACATCACCACAGTAGTCAGGAAATCCTTCTACATGGCACACCTCATCACAAAAGGTTTCTCATCCAGGAAAAAAGAGGTCATTGTTCCCCTCTACTCGCCACTCATTGGACTCATTATAGAGTACAATTCCCCTTTTGGTATGTACCTCACAAGACATCTACAGCATCTGGAAAGGCCACAGAAATACCTCACAAAGAGGATTACCAGCTTCAAACAAATGCCCTATGCAGACTGTCTCAAAAAACTCCAGCTTTACTCCGTCGCATATCGCCTACTTAGAGACGATCTCTGCTTAACATACAAAGCTATGTCAAACCCAGAGCTGCTGGACATGCTCCACTTAAAGAAATCCCAATCCTTCTGAGCTACACGCTCTAGGGACCTAAACCTTGCCACCACAATAAACAGAACATGCTGGAGGGATAGATTCCTGTCCCAGGGACTTCCCATACTCTGGAACAAGCTACCTATCTATATCAAACAAAGCTCCTCATTAGCACTCTTCAAGAAAAATCTTGATGATTGGATGGGAAATAGGAAATTCACCCCGGGATCACTTCTGTGGCTTTGCTCAACAGGAGCACAGGAAAATAATTTTCTTGGGTGGCGAAAGCCAGGGTACCTTTTTGGCTAGGCTTATATAGGCCCTAGGGCCAATAGCCTAATACCTACCTATGAACCTATGAGCATCTCACCAGCTCTCTTCAACTTACAAACCCATCTCCTAACTAAATCTAAGTACCCCACCATCAACACCAAACCCATATTCACTTATACTGTGCTTAATAAGCCCCACTTTCCAACCTTGCACCACCCCAAACAAACATCTCACACCCACATCCTCAGCCCAAGTGGAGACATTCACCCCAACCTTAGTCCAACCAACTCCACAAGACATACTGAAAGCTCCATTTCCCAAAACCTACTCATAACAACAGCTAATGTCTGTAGTATTTGTAACAAAGTCACAGAATTCCAAGCCTGGCTTTCTCTTTACACCCCAGATATTGTTGCAGTTACTGAAACATGGTAGAAACCATATATATCTGATACTGAAATAACCCACCCAGGGTACAACATACTTAGACATAACCATTTGCACAAAAAAGGTGGCAACATTGCACTAATCTACCATAACTCCTTAACCATTACACAATTTTCTAAACCTGTTCCAACCTTCAGGAACATAGAGCTATTACCAGCAACACTGCATATCATCAAAAGAAAACAAATTTGTATTGTAGTACTATACATTCCCCCAGGTCAGAACATACCCATTTTAGGAGACTTTCTCTCCTGGGCAACCCAAAATATCTCAAATGAAGCAATTATTTTGGGCGATAGTAATATTAATTGCCAATCCCTTACAGCCATAAACCCCTCTAACAGCATAAACCTTTATAGTTTTACCCAACTCATCACAGATCCCACACATATAGTAAAAAAAAAAAAACAAACGACTCCACCCTTGATTGGATTCTCGTCTCACACCCCTAAAAATACACTCACACAGGAACTTCCCTCCCAAGTATCTCTAGTGATCACTTACCTGCCTTCACTCACAGAACCCAAACACTAATAACAAAAGCCCATCTGTACAAAACTTGTAGAAATCTTACCCATTTCAGTCAAAAGGTATTTATAGACATATTAAATGTCCAAAACTGGTACCCAACTAAAACATTCCCATTAGATGAAGCAGTAGAGTACTTCAGTAACATCTTTCTTAATGCTCTCAACAGTCTCGCCCCTATGCGAACAAAACAAATCAAGCATAACCATGTCCCTTGGCTATCAAAACACACTAAACAGACTCTCATTGCTAAGGACAAAGTATGGAATGAGTGGAGTAAAAACAGAATCACACAAAATGAACTAAAATACAAACAACACCATAACACTGCAAAAAAGCTAGTCATTACTGACAAAAGAAACTACTACTCCACTCAACTAGACTCCCAAAACTCCAATCCACAAAAGTTTTGGTAATCTCATTTCCTCACTCCATAACCCTGGAAACCAACAAAATCCCACACCATCCCCTGAGAAAGACCCATTAGAAATTGCCCATACCTTTAATACCCACTTCATTGAAACCATTCAAAAACTTGTCAATGACTCCTCAATGCATATTAACTCTACCCCAAATAAATCAGATGGCAACACAAATCCCCCTCCCCTATGTCAAACATAACCACCCCTTTAAACAATACCTCCAATAGCAGCCCACTCACTTGTACCTTTACTATGCAACCTGTACCCACCTCACTAGTGCATAAACTATTAAGTAAACTAAAGCCAGGCACCCCCTCTGCAGACAGACTCCCAGCAGAATATTTAAAGGTTGGTTCAAGTGCTATAGCATACCATGTTAGCATTCTCATCAATCGATCCATCTCCAAATCATACATTCCACTACTTTTGAAAAAATCCATTATAACTCCCCTACATAAAGGTGGTAACACTAATGATCTCTCTACCGCCCGGTCTCCATACTCTCTCCTCTATCTAAAATTGTGGAAAAGTGTATGCACACAACTGTTAACATATCTCATCGACAATAACTTACTTACCCCCACCCAACATGGCTTTCATCCTGCACACAGCACTACCACTGCCTTTACTTTCATTCACCAACACTGTTAACAAAGCCTTAAATGCTGGTCTAATACCCTCTGTTATCCTACTGGATCTGTCTAAGGCTTTCAGTACAGTATCACACCCTAATCTGCTACTACAGCTACAGTCCTTAAACTGCTCCCCACATTCACTGGCCTGGTTCTCCAACTGTCTTTTTAACGAGCAACAGTCTGTCAAAAGGCAGAACAAGTAATCTGAATACCTCCTGAATAAAACAGGAGTTCCCCAGGGTTCCATTCTTGGACCACTGTTATTTAATATTTTCATCAATAACCCCCATAGAGCTTCCCATCTTAGTACACTAATCCAATACGCAGACGATTCTACGATAATCTCCTCTGCCAACAACCTGACAGACCTTCAATATCTAGCACAAAAAGCAATCACTTCTATTGAATCATGGCTAAATGATGCACAACTTCTCAACCCAAAAAAAATCCAAACTCCCAATATTCTCATCCAAACCCTTAAAGCAGGACTTTAATATTATCTCACAAAATAATACCAAAATAGAACAAATAAAATCATCAAAACTGCTAGGCATCACAATAGATGACAAACTATCCTTTGATAAGCGCATTCATAATGTAATAAAAAAAAAACTTCAAACTTGGTAAACTATATAGGCATAAACATTTCATGAGCACATCCACTAAGTTAAAACTGGCCAACTCTCTTCTCCTCCCCACCCTTCTTTATGGTAGCCCTATTTTTACCAACATGCGTACAACTCTTAAAACTAGATTACTGTCTTGCTACTATAAAATACCAAAGTTTGCCTGCAGTATGCCAACCTGAACACATCATTGCTTTGCATTACAAAATATTAACTGGCTTGACTTCTCACACTATCTACAATACACCCAATTAACACCCACAAACTGCTATATAACCCCAACTTTTGCCACTCTCTTCAGACCATCCAACATACATACACCCCTGCATGAAATCTTAGGTCCTCAAGCAAACAGCTCCTAAGTATATCAAAGCCCAACAAACATGCTGGATAATGTCTTTACTCCTTCATTATTGCCAAAGCATGGAATTCCCTGCATTCATCTATTGCTCACATAGACACCTTAAAAGCTTTCAAAACTACACTAAAATCCCACTACCTCAACAATCAAACATGCTCCTGTAACAACTCACATACGCCTCCTTAAATAGATCACTGACTCCAATACTACTCTACATCAAATAATACCCCAGATTCATGAATCCTCCGTGTAAGACTTAATAAGACTTACTCAGAGGCTGCAGTTGAATGGTATGAAGTCAGCGTGCCATGAATATTCATGAGGGCATGCTGACTCAACTGTAAGTCTTACATGGACCGTGTAGGAAAGCAGGAATCGTGTCTGACTGCCGAGCAGTCTAAATGTCCACGCCCCTGCAAGGTTTGGAAAAGTAAAATGAAATTACACAAGAGCGAGTCTGCTCAAATGTCCTTGTACCCAACACCACACTCCCTACATTGTAAACCCCCATCACAGTTATAAAAAGTAAAACATTAATTTTATTTTTTTTTTTAATTCCCGAAATAGCTGCCCGTATTTGCTTGTGTGTGCGCGGGTGTGCCCATTGCTTAGCTGTACTTAGGAATTCCGACATGGAAGAGCATAAGAAAGAATGTTTATGCAAATCACACCAAATAGCAATAGCATAATGGTAGAACGTTCGCACAAAGAAGAGGCATTCACGGTTCGAGTCCCACCACTCCCCTTCTTATTTATGTTTTAAATCAGTATATGGAATAATACCTGACAAATATGATTAAAATATTAGTAAAAAGCAGTGAAATAGCCAATGTATCAGTGAACAAATTATATATTTTAAAGGATCCTGATATATAATTGCTTGTAGTTAAGCAGTGCTTTACCCAGCGTAATAGAATTGCCCATAGTTTAATAGTGCTTTACCCAGCGCAATAGAGGTGCCCAAAGTGTAAGAGCGCTTTACCCAGTGCAATAGAGTTGCCCAAAGTGTAAGAGTGCTTTACCCAGCGCAATAGAGGTGCCCATAGCGAAATAGCGCTTTAACCAGCGCAATGTGTTTGCGCGGATATGCACACCGCGCCAACCAGGGCACTGTGGAACAACGTAGAGCAAAGTTGCTTAAACGCAATCACACCCCCTAGCCTGTCTGGACAGTATGAAAATAAAATGAATGACAAGGTTCGAACCCAGGACTCTGTGCATCATAATCAAAGTACAGAACCACTAAGCCATGACAACTTAGGAGAAACAGCCACTGTTAACATACATATACTTAGTAATGGTAGATTAACCATTACTAAGCAAGTCTGCAGTCAGCCAAGAATTTTCAAAAATGGCCGATCACAAAAAAGTGCGGGAAATGCGGCATATTTAAGCCCCATAGGCGGGAATACTCGCCATAACTGATTGTAGCTCACATCTGCAGTTAGAATGGCTGGTGCTGGAGAGGGTACACGCTTCCGAGCGCAACGTTGGGGCATCGAGGAGTCGAAATACATGGTTTGGCTCCTTGTCCACCGTCATGAGTCAAGACTCCTGCAGGGCCAGTTCCAAGGGACGGAGTACAAGGCAGAGGCTTGGAACCAGTTAGCTCATGACCTCACCAATGTCACAGGCGTTCCTCGGACTGGTGAGCAGGTCCGTCACCACCATGCAGACCTGAAGAGACAGAAGCAGGACCGCCTGAACCAATGGATACAGGAGGCCCGTGGGATGCTGGATGCCCCACAACTGAGTAGGTAGCCATGGAATGCAGTATGTAAGGATTGATAATTGATTCTGTATAACGGATAGGTATGTCTCAATATCCCTTTGTTTACTTTACAGCTGCAGGTGACCGTGCTATGAATCAGCAAGCCTATGCAGATAGGCTGCGCCACCAGGCAGGTTAGTGATTTTTCTGCATGTATTGTTATATAAATTAGGGAAGAGAGCATGAAGTAAAGTGTTGTAGTGCAATAATACAGCCATAAAATGGCCTGAATAAGTCCTCTGCATGTACTTTCAGATAAAAAAGTCAGAGAGCCAGAAAAAGAGTGTAGTAACCCATTAAGAAAGGTAACATATGTCCGGAATAATATCTCTGCAGGTACTGTCATATAAAATAGGTGAGTGAGCCCGAAAAAGAGTGTTCTAACCTATTAATAAAGTTATAATATGTCTTGAATATGTCTTCCATATGCACCTTTATAACAAATAAAGGAGTGAGCCTGTGGAAAAGTGTGTAATGTCATTAATAAAGGTCTAAAACCCGGAGTGTGTCTGTGTCACTTAGTTTGAAATGTTGGTGTACCCTTGCATTATAGAAATAGTACTGTTTTAAAAAGTGCTGGCAACCCAGAGTTGTACAGTCCCATATAAAGTGGGTGATGGAAGTGCTAATAGCTGTGAAGCATATATACAGTCCTCAACAGTCAGTTACTGACTGGCATGCATAAGTAAATCTGGCACACAAGTAGCATGTTAATTTGTTCCCCAGAAATGTGAGTGTGTGTGTCAAGAAATGCTGGGTTCTGTACAAATAGAAATGAAAATGTCATGTGAAAACATCCAGATATGTAGATAAAGAAATATAAATGCAATCAAGGAATATGTATCAGTAACATCTGCATCTTGGACAGTTAGTATGTCAGATATAGGTCAGGCATATATTGAACTAGCCAAACCCATTACACAACCTAATGCATGGTGGCAAGTGTAATAACACATGTAGGGGATATACACTTGCAGTCACTAGGAATGTAGTGTAGACTAAAAGTAATTATAAGATGTTAATTAAGGTTTTTTTCTACACTCTACTGTATGTGTATAAACCATGCAATTCCACACCTCAGTGGGTATGTGTAATCTTAAATATTTGTTGGGACATATGTCCTATTGTTCTATAAATATTTGCATTCACATTGATGGATGTGCCCTGTTCAAACACCACAATCATTGTGGCCTGTTGCTACCAAACATCCCTGCATGCTGTTGGAATATCCACTGTCGCTCAGTATATGCATGTGTTATGCATGCTGTTCAACTGTTGGAACCTTGGTGTGTTGGGGTAATGGGAATATTACTGCATGCTGTTACAACTAATCTGGAATGCTGTTGTTTATGTTGTAATTAAACACAATCACAGAATGTATGGGAAGGCCGGTCCCAGTGGACCCACCTGTCTCTCCTCAGCTGGCAAGTGCACCTGGCACCAGCAGGTCCGGTGCCCAGCCCGGGCTCCCCTCCTCCGTTGGTCCTGTGCCACCTTCGGGTGGAAGCCCTGAAGGGGATGGGGCTCGTCTGCCATGTGCAAGCGTGGGCAGAGAAGGGCCACCTGTCACCCTTCGAATGGTCCGAGCTTTGTTGCGTAGGGAGATCCAGCGTTCAGTCGCTGATCCCTACGCCAGCTTGAGGTGAGAGCAGCGCATCTCACGGGTGAGCCTGCCTGTCCTACGCAGCTCCCAGCACAGCCACCCTTGGGGCTGTGAAGGTGCAGTGGTGACTGCCCATGGGTGGGGATCTCAGTTACACTGTTACCATATGTGGGCTCATGGGCTTGCAATTTCCAAACATCCGACCCTGTCAGTTGTGTTCACCCACCCCATGTGTCGTACACTGCCCCTGTATGCGTCTTGTCTGTCTTGTCTGTTTACCTCCCCAACCTACCTCCCCGAACATACCTACTTCCTCTACCTCACTTTCCACTCTCACCTGAAAAAAAAAAGGGGCAATCTATACCCACAAAAAAAATTACGCCCCATACATAGCTGCCCATTTCGCACACATGTCCATTGGACATGTAAATTGATAATTATAATTGGCAGTACAACATACTTTGTTGTCCTCACCCCTCTCCCAGGGGTGGATGGTTTCAAATTTCACTCCAAATTTATTGCATATGCACAGCTGTTGCTGGTAAAGAAATGGGCAGCTATGGACCTTCCCTACACCCGTCCTGCACATGCCGAACTTGTTTACCTACTGTCTGTCCCTCTTTGTGCCCCCTTTTTCACCACTTTCCTATCTCCCCATTTTCTTTTCTTTAAAAGAAATTAGCATGGGGGTTAGTGGGAGTAAGCACTTTTAAGCAGTAGTAAGCGGGTTTAAGCAAGTGTGCACATGTTTGCGCTTAGCTAAGCGTCGCTAAGCATCGCGCAAACCCGCTTACAACTGCTTAAAAGTGCCTTAGTCACTCTATGGAAGGGCCCTTGTTCTGCTCAGCAGCAAAAGAAAAGACCTCTGCCAGTCTCGAACCCCAGACCATTGACACAATAGACTGCATGAATTACCACTAAGCCACAGCAGATATACAAATAACTTGGTGCTGAAATACATATATCATGCATTACAATGTGGGAATGTAAGTGGAAATTAGGAATGGTATAACACAAATCCTGTTCTGTGGGTCTTTACCAGCAGTTGTTGTGGAATTGCATGACATGACTGAGAAAAGAGAACCAGCCATCCAAGCAGGGAATAATGTTACAGTAGCACCTTGCAAACACCACACAGTATCAGACCAGGATAAATACTGGCAAAGTTGAATAGGGCAGAGGCCAGACACCCCAACTGTGACTGCTTTACAGGGATGTCCCTGATTTGTAAACAAATGTTAGCTGTGCCCCACTGAACCACTCTGGAAAGTACTAACTTTAGGCAGACAAGTGTGGAATCACACATAATGAATAATGTCAATAGGTGAGAGTAGACACTGCTTGCACGTCAGAAAAGGTGTAGGTATACATATGCTCTGATTCCCAAGAAAGTCTCAACTGCAATATGTCTGTAATATATTGCAGGTGTATCTAACGTATATGTACCTTTCACTGAGGCCGTTCAAATATATACCTGAGAGTATCTGAGACCTGGCAGAGGCAGAAACACACAGGCATATCAGCATTACTGCTATTACACACTCTGCAAATAGCTTTGGAAGGAGTTCCACAAGCATGCCCTTATGTAGGAGTACAACACAGAAATATCACAGGATGTAGCCATGTACTGCTAGCAACCAACTATGACAATGCCAATGTGCCAGTACTGAAAAGACTGGTGTGGTGCACAGACAAAGTATAATAGGCTACCCTCTAGCTACCATCTGGATATGTCCACGGGTGGGAGCTATGCAGACAGACTACTTGCCTTGATAGACTAACAGGTACACAGCAATCCTGTATGTTCAGCAAGATAAACATCACATAATAATAAAAAATGCCCTTTGCAGTTCTGCACCCCTACCCAAAGGTACAACACACCTGTGTATTCAGGCAAAACCCAGGGTGTAGGTAGGCATACTTAGTACTGAAATATGTCCAGTTTTGTTGAGCAGCCTGTGCTAATGTCAACACAAACAAACCACAAACTGTTCAGAGGTGAGTAACATAATAATTACAGTATAGCAGTTCACAAACACTGCATGTGCCACAGGAATACAGTGCACTAACCACATTTGTATGGCAGTTAAATGTCTAATTCAGAAAGAAAGTACATACTCCCATGTATCCTGTGTTAGCATTTGGAGGGGTGAGTACATGTCTAAACTGAGAAGTGTGTACTGGAAGCAGCAACATTCAGGTTTGAGTACAACATGCATATCACTGGCTACAACCCTAGCTTCAGATAAGAGACATATACCAACCTTTTGACTGACACAACGGTGTCCAGCGCAAACAAGCTTGGGCCCCACCTTGGAAAGCTGAAAGGGCTACGCCTACCTAAACTAGCATTTTATAGCAGTGGGCTGCAATCACAGTGAGTAATGCAGTCAGCACACAACAGGCTGCTTGCAATTACTGAATGGTGAGCAGCAATTGATGCAGAGGCTGTCACATGCACAAGTGCAGATACCTAGAAAAGCAGGCTGTACCTGCTGTCCACACATGCAATAATATCATTGTAGGTACAGGGAGATAGAGAGCGAGAGAGAGACACAGACAACAGAGAGAAAAACAGAGACAGAATCAGAGGGAGAAAACCCAAAACAAACAACCAAAAAAAAAAAAAAAAACCTACAAAAATGTAACATACGGAGCAGGGAAATACAAAGGTAAGGTATGTAACTCATATGTATGTGTTAGCATGTAGTAGATGTTCCTGAAAAGTACTCTACACACTGCAAATCATTCATGTGTGGCAGAAGTACGTATCTATCTGTATCTGCACATGTGCATAGGGCAAGGGACATACTGCAACTGTTAGTGAAGGGTGAACAGATATCTGTCGTTGAAGGTTATGTGCATATATCTATGTAGGTCATAGTGTGTGGCATAGAAAACAGCATGCAGTGCTGATATATGTCATGTGCTGGTTAAACGCTGTGGGACTGATTTGTCAGATCTGCTGTGTTATAGCCAGTGAGGCCTGCTAAAGCTACATGGGCCGAGGACACCCACATGCATTCTGCACAACACTGTGCAATATAATCACATAACTGTACATCCCACAACTGTTGCATAACTGATATCCCCATCATGAAAGGTGCACTGTACATGTGCCTATATGTACATCTATGTGTACAGCAATGGATGTGTACATGTATGTGTATAGATATGTATATATATATATATATATATATATATATATATATATATATATATATATATATATATATATATATATATATATACATATATATATATATATATATATATAGATATAGATATATATATATATACATATACATATATAGAGAGAGACATGGGGCCATATGTACTGCAACAGGTGTGTGGTGACCAAGGCATGGACTGTAGACAAGTGTTGATACTGCGGTGCAATTCCTCCTTTCCAAAACACTGTACACATTAACTTCCACATAGGTAGAGATCTACCCAACACCGAAGGTGTGATAAGGGAACATGGGACACAGGTGGACAGTAGCCACCTCTTTGATAAAGACAGTGCCACACTATACCTGTAATCTGTCTGTGTGGTATGTGTCATGACAACAGGTGTGTCATCTAGGGAAATATAGGTCAGAGTTCCCCTCTACTCATCACAATGCCCTGTGTGGTATGTACCTCACATGACAACTACAGCAGGTGGAAAGGCCACAGACATACCTCACAAAGGGTAATACTGGCCGCAAACAGATGCCCTATGCAGACTGACTCACAAAACCACATCTAGACTGTATTGCATACATGCCACACAGAGGTGACCTCTGCCGGACATACAGAGGTATGTCACACCCATAGCTGGGTGACAACCACCATGGCAACATATCACAATCCCTCCGGGATACACGTGCTAGGGCCTTAAACCTTGTCAGCTCACTAAACAGCACATGCTGGAGGGATTGGTTCCTATCTCAGAGATATGCCATACACTGGAATAGACCACCTAGCAATATCAAATAAGGCTCCTCATTAGCAGTTGCCATAAATACCCCTGATGATTGTTTGGGAGATTGGTAATACACCTCAGGAACCCCCTCTGTGGTTCTGGTTGGCAGGGGCAAGTGAAATCAAAGTACATGTGTGTCAAAGGCCAGGGTAGCATATGGCTAGGCTGCTGTAGGCCCTAGGGCCAATAGCATATTACCTACCTATGACACTATGCACTCACACATGTAATGCAATACCTGCTATGTGAGGTTGAATAAGTGTAACACTAAATGTGTGCAAGGTCTGTAAAGGTGTGATAGGTTATTGTGAAGTTGTATCTGACATGGTAGTGTCTATCCTAGCTGTGACGCCAGCAAAAGATGTGTATTGTACTGTTAGGCAGACATAGTAGTATGGCATACGATGTGACATAGTTCCTTGTTGACGACCATGGTGTCTCATTGTAGGCTAAAACAATACATGTATGCTTAGTGAGTGGTACTGCTGGTGAATCCAACTCCCATATGAACTGTAGTACTACCTGAAGCTGTAGGCCTAAACAGCACAGTATGGTGTGTGTTCACATTGCTTGGAAACACTGTCTTGTGTGTTTCCTGTAGTCTGCACAGAGGACAAAACTCAGGCATAAGGGTTTGTAAGTAGTGGCACACAGTACTGTATGGTACACAGGTAATGCTCATCTGTGTTGGTATACAGTGGTGAGTTGTATGTTTGTCTTATGTGTGTGTGTAATTATGCCTGTACCATGGCTGCAATCATATGTGTGTTACAGGGTATACATGTGTATCCAGCAGCATATATACTGTGTTACAGCAGTATGCCACCTATAGTAACAACTGTACACATATGTTAGGCAGGGCTATGACATCAGTGACTTGGGTGGTTGACTGCTACTACTGTAACTGTACTTTACATTCATTGCAATGGATGACATCTCTGTTCATGCATTAGCGTGATATATACCCCTGTGTCGAGGTTGTGCATTGTGTCACAAACAGTGTGCCGGGTACTGCTGTATAGTGGTGTGATATATAGAGTGTGCCAGGCACTGTTAGTCAGTTCTGGCCTGAGAACCAATAAGTGGTATTGAACGTGTGTAACCTCTGACAGACAAATGGATGGTATATATGTCAGTAAAGTGATATCTTTGGTTAAAGGTGTAAAGTGTGCCACAGGACTCGCTCACACATATTGTTCATATCTTTTTCAGCCAGATGGCCTACCAATGCAACCCATCGTACACACCAGCGGAGGAAGATGAGATTGTGCAAAGCCTGGTGCAGCAGTACACAATGCTGTTTTCCCAAAGCAGCCAGCACCAGCAGGAGTGGACTGCACTGTGGCAGGATCTTGTTCATCGGGTAAATGACATAGGCATGCATAACTGGACATATGAGCAGGTACGCCATCACTGCAGTGATTTAATTAGACATGTCCGGCGGCGTGCGTCTGATATCCAAAGACAACAGCTTGCCACAGGTGGTGGGGTGGCCATTCATCCCCCCCTCACCAGAGTGGAGGAGCTGCTCCTAAGCGTGGTGGCTCCTGGACAACAGCAGCAACAACCTGTGACGTGTTGTCACGGAGGCCGGAGCCACCCAGCATGTTCATATGCAGCGAGCAAGTAACATGCCCTATCTGTAGACTACAGTTAACTGTATTGTTAGATTATGTCTACGTGAGATGTATACTGTGTGTTTAGCAGTTGTGCTGCCTAGTGTTGTGCAATACTGTTATTTGGAATATTATCTCTACACCTGTGACTGTTGACTGTTGTTCTACTGTAGTTTAGCATACCCACTGTAGCAATGCCACAGTTGTGGCCACTGACGAACTCTCTCATATTCTCGTAGGTCCCTCTGGTGTGACAGCAGGGCAGACGATCCATGCTGGTGAGTGTGGTATAACTGCAATGTTGGTAATGAAATGTGCATGTCATAGATGAGGTGTAGGCCATGTACATGTAACACACCTACACATAATCCATGCCGTGCATGTTTGCTGTAAGACGTTACACAGCTCAGTAATGTCAGTAGCTGCCTCAATGACATGCAATACACAGAGCATCAGACACAGTTGTGGCAACATCGTACTGCACATTGAATAGGCATAGTTGCTACAGCTGTACACAACATAACGTTTATCATACGCAGTACACAAAAACATGCTACATACAGTGTTACCACACACCCGCTGTAAGGTCACACTTCAGTATCCCACATGTCATCCACACACACATGATGTACCTCAGGGGTAGAGGCCTATCATGGGGCTGTGCAACACTCTTCAACACATAACACAGTCATGTTAGGCAATGCTCCCTATTGGGCACCTCACACACCCATATACAAAGTGGCTGTATAATTGTGAACATAGCCACGGCACTGCAGTTCAGGTACAGCATGCTAGGCAGTGGTCTGTCACACATTAGTAGCCGTGAGTGACCACAAGATGCATGATGATGATAGCACATGGTACTGCACCCCATCCAGTTACAGTGACCACAGTACTACACATAGCAGTCATTGCTTTGCACTTCAGTGTTGTGTGTGTGCAAACATATGCACCTATACACAATATCCATAGCATGTTGTGTGTGCTTACATATGCCAGTATGCACAATATGCACAGCAGTCGCCATCTGTACAAAGTGTCACATATATGTCCTGGAATGCTATTGGGTGTATAGGTCACATGACACACATTGGGTACGTGTGGTGTTTAATGTTGCTGTCGTGTAGCATGCCATGTCATGGCTGGCACCGACATATCTGCAATATGTCCCACACTCACCATAACCACTGTACAAGTGCCATTGGGATTCCTTCACGTCTACATGCACCACTCATCCCGTGTGTGTACATAGCATGCATGTGCTACACCTGTGCCCACTATTATCTGCTATGGACACAGACACTGTAATCACACATGGCAATCTATGTGTCACACAGATAACACATGCAGCCATGGTATGTATACCTGTGAGTGACGGTGCACAGGACATTGCAGAGCTGATAATACATGCATAGCAATGTTGTGTCCATGTACACATTGTGTTCCAGGGTGTAGCCAATCACTGAACAACTACACACATGCATCAAAGCCATGTATAATGTCATTAAATAGGGCCGTCTACACTTGCACTGCATGGTCTTGAGTAACACATATTCTGCATGCTGACACGTGTGAGGTGACTGTTTGCCTTGTGATACTGTCACCCACCTTCACCTACTATTGAGTATGTGTTGGATTGCTGGTGTGTGTGTATATGTATGTGCTGTAGTGAGGAGTGTATTTGTGTGCATACATCATGTACAGATTGTAAAGTGTATTTCCTGTCTTCCTCTCACAGGTGCTGAGTTTGGGGTGGCTGAAAGCAGCAGGAACCTGAAGTCACTGCCACTAATAGTGGAGATGATGAGACATGTATTCTGGCACAGGAAGGTTTGACAGGGTCTGTCGTTGGTCCACCAATCGACAGTACACAGTGTTCAACCCCATCTATGCGCACACTCATACTGCCGATACATTCCTCATCACCAATGCCCTTAGCCGAGGGACAGCATACAGTTGGCATTGACAGGGAGAGTGTGGTACCCATGGCACTTGCATCCCCTCACAGCACCCATAGCCAGATTCCTGGAACGGTACCACATAGGCGGATGTCCAGGGGTTCTCGGGAAAGCACCACTGGTCGTATTGCCCCTGGCAGACGTGCCCCCACAGGTATTACAACCTCCAGTATGTTCCAGGCTGTAATGCAGGCACAGGTACATATGGAACGGTACACCAGACAGGGACTAAGGGCACAGAGGGCCCATTACACTGCTATCAATTACTGCATCCGTGACCTTGCCAGTGCCATCCGGAATTACACCGAGATCATTGATAGATGTTGGTGAGAGACATGAGATGCCCTCCACAATGTGTCTTCCATGAGCCAGGACCATGCAGGATGGTTGAGATGTCGACACGGATGCATGCCAGCAACAGCTGGCAGTCGTCGCGGACGGCACACAGATCACAGCCGCTTCCTTAGTGGCAGTACCAGCGCCAGCAATGCTGGGTCCGGCCTGTCTATTGGCTGTCCTGGTAGACCACGTGCACGTAGCTCTGGCCAGTCCCAGCAGGGACATGGGTCCAGTCATCATACCTCTGCCTCTGATGATAGTACCCGGTCAGGGTTGGTACCCGATACTGCCCGTAGCACCCCTGCCAGGCACAGGTATCGTGTCCGTGCCCAGAGACAGTGATCTGTACAGCCTAGCAAGTTCAGTCTATGGCTGTCCCACACCCTCCTGTATATGGCAGCCACATGGTGGAGCTGTGTGCATGCAGACACACACATTAACCAAACAACTAGGGTTCACACATACACACCCACATTACATCAACATTGGCTCATGCTGTACTGTTGTCCCTCACACACACACACACACACACACACACACACACACACACACACACACACACACACATAGACATGTCGATTGGATGGGTCAATGTCGGGCTCTGGCAAACCAACAATACACCCTGTGCATATGATGACACCTGTCCCACCTCCTGTCATCTGTAAAATTGATGCAGGAACAGGCTAGCATGGGTCTCATGCACAGGGTGACATTATAGCAGTGTAGCAATATTAGCAAGTTGTCAACAGGAAAGTGTAATGATATCCTTGTAGGTATATCTGAGCAGGCATTATGCATCACAGCACTGATTGTCAATGTAGCATTGTTTACACCAGTGTTAGGTCTGAGTATGTATTGTCCACCCATGTGCCACTTGGCTGAAGTGTACAGTGTTGCCAGCATGTGTTAGTGAGTGAACAGTACGTGTGTGGTGTGTGCATTACAGATTAGCAGGTGTACATCTGTGAACATAGGTGCGCACTGTCTGCATATACGTGCATAGTGGACACACGGGACGTGTGACATGCCCTGTTGTACACATTGTTAACATCTCATAGTATCTTTTGATGGCCAGTATGCATTCTACTACAGATATGTACTAACATGGGTACACATGTGTGTATGACATGGGTTGACACTATGCTGTGGGTGATACTGTTAATACCTGTCAATGATTTGCAGTCTGGTAGTATACACAACCTTAACAGCATGACTATAACCAATCATTAGATGATGGCCTGACAAATGACACACAGTTGTAGGGAACTCAGTAACAGTGGGATCCTTCCGGTACTATACTATAACAGTAACCAGTGGTATTGACCACCACCCGTTCCTGAGACCACACCTGTTTGGCATATAGCCCTCTTAGGTACATGCAAACACACTAGGGATATGTCCATCCACATCTGGAAATGCATGCATTGGCCTACAATGCATTCCCTGGATGGGACGCATATCCTACACAAGGGTATCATACAGACAGATACCTGTTGTCCAATACATGCTGTATAGCAGTAAGCCGACTATGGCATAGTCATCCACATTTACTATACTATCCTGACAGTACCACATAGGTGGTAGCCCTCAACATGTATGTTGGGTACCAATGTGTACATACAGCCACATGTTATGTCATCTGTCCCTTGGTATCCACATATCCACATATCCATAGGTATTGTGGAGTTCCTCGGTGTGTCACATAAGACATTGGGGCCTGAATGCATATCCACAGGGCTGTTGTACACCTATAATGACTGTCCATTATTGCCAGTCATCGTTTTGTATGAATATGTCTGTCATAAACCCCAGGCATGTACCCTCACTCACAGTACTCTATAGTAACTGTCATGGGTGTGTGTGGCACAGATGACCTTGGACACAGATCACTACAGTGGCCGGGCTTGTCACATACATACATATGTGACCTACGATCTGAGAAGCAGTGGCACAATCTGTCAAAGGAAACAAATGTATTCATGTAGTATGCAGTCTTCACACCTATGTACTGATTGAGGTCACATGTACACACATTTGTTTGCCATGCAGATACCTGATGTGTGCAATGCACATACTGTTTTAATCATGATATGTCATACCATAGTAAAAGCAAAACCCACACTGCATTGACCAACTGTGTCACACACACGCACACACACACACACACTCAGCAATTGCAGGATTCAAACCCCTACCTAACTATGTTATGATACTAGAGAGATACGTATTAACACGGCGCGCTATATGCTTTGCTGGGTG
This sequence comes from Protopterus annectens, assembly GCF_019279795.1. Lineage (NCBI taxonomy): Eukaryota > Metazoa > Chordata > Ceratodontiformes > Protopteridae > Protopterus > Protopterus annectens. The sequence goes on along the minus strand of NC_056735.1, from coordinate 667,254,060 downwards.
GTTTCTCTTCTGCTATATTTGTAGGATGCTGTCATCATCAGACTTTCCAAAGAGGAATGTACCTCTTTTAATGTGTTTTCCCAGTCACCAAAAATGGCACTCCTCTCATATGAAATCACACACATACACCCACACCCACACCCACACACACACACACACACTGTCAGCGTTTGCAGGATTCAAACCCCTACCTAACTATGTTATGATACTAGAGAGATGTGCATTAATACGGCACGCTATATGCTTTACTGGGTGGTTTCTATTCTCCTGCTATATTTGTAGGATGCTGACATCATCAGACTGGACATGGTAATGTGTGTACACTTTGTTTTATGCAATCCCAGGAATGAGCCATGTGGGTCGGTAGGTGTCAACAGCTTGAACAGGACCGCATAATTCTTACCTTGTGTGATCTATCTGTGGACACTCCTTCATATGTCAACACATATTTATGCACAGATTGTTGGTTTTGTGGATACATATGTCAGGGATGTTGATAAAGGGCTATTCAAAGTCTATGTGGGACATGTGTAGCTCTGTTCAGTGACGTATGTCCTGGGTGTCTACCTTGCAAACAGTCTAGCATGTTTGGGAACCATGATCTGCACATGAACATACCACAGTTGGCAGGGTTGTGTGTTTGTCAGCTTCCAGTAGCTCTGTGTATGACTTCAGCCATGATGGACTCCATGGCCTTGCAGATCAGAAATCATAGGCTTACTGGACTATACTTCCCATGGTGTGTTGTGCACCAGCACTTGTAGGGAGTGCCATATGTTGCTGTAACACATTCAACGGTTCCAGATCCTGTGGAGAGGATGAGGCTCAACAGACTGTTCAGGTGCAGGATCTGTTTGTTCTGTAGTTCATGCATGACACATATTGGGAAACAATGTAATCCAATTGCTGCCATGCTTTTGGCTTTGGGGGGAGCTGTTCAGCCATTCTACATATGATATCTCCTGGTATGATGACTGGGACTATCATCAGTGGGAGGTGGGTATGTCTATATGGGCCTGTCTGACAGGATGTCGGCATTGTCAATCAGGTACAGTTGGCCCTGACTCAGGACATATATGAGTGTAAATTCCTATTTATGACATAGCTGAAGGAGGTGTCATGATTCAGTATGGAATCCTTCTCAGCTACTCTTTACAAAACACCAACAAACCTGAGCACTAATCCCTGTTATACTCTTTTACACACTTAACACCTTACTGATCTTTTGTGATCTGGCTACGGAGTATGTCATCATAATATCCTGGCATGTCCAGGGGTCGGTTTCGTGTGTACTCTCCAGTCCAGCTAGTGAATATTGTGGTTTTGACACAATGTCACATCTGCCTCATGTACACAGACAACCCTCTCCTCCTCCCAACAAACTCAGATATATGTGAGAGATGCAACAATATTGACATACAGGAGGCTGAGCTCTCTCGACCCATGACTGGCATAGTCTGTCAGGTGGTGAAGGTAACCACACACGCACCACATATCAGTCTCACATAAAGCTATAGCGACAGCAATCAAACCACATTATCACACATAAGCATACTCGGAGGCTCTACATAAATTCTGCCTAAGCAGCAGAGACCTCCAAAGCAGACACACAAACAACTGCTACCCCACTACAATACCCACATATCACATAGTTCATAATGTCAGTGTGCCACACAGTCACTGCCATTCGGGCTAAACAACACACCTAATACACTTGTAATAGGTGACACTTATTGTCAGACACACTGATGTCCCACTCACCAGGCCAAACAAGGGAATAGTCACTTTGAGCTGTCTCTCAGGTGCCAGGATCCGCAACATAATACATGCACTCAGGTCACTCCAAAGCAAGTACAGGACTGGCTCCATCATTGTCCATGCTGGTGTGTACACCCTCAGACGTTCCTCCCTGGACCACATGACATGATACATAGAGGAACTCTCTGATCATGTAGCCCAGGCCAGTATGACCCTGACCTTGTCTAGCATCTTACACTCACCAAGTATGATGGCACAGTATACCAACAAACTGATCACATTTAACAATTGGCTAACATGTTGGTGTCATTCGCAGGGGATACAGTGTCTGTTAGCCTGGGGTGACATGCTCGACATGCCACGTAGCTTCCCTATGGACAGCTTGCACCTGTCATCCTTAGACTTTCGAATACTGGCTAAGGCACTAGCTACCACCATACTGCCTTTTTAAGCGGGGCTCAAAAGACAAACCCACCTCCATAGACATTACAGAGTACATGACACTGAGGGTAATGCTGCTCAACACCAGAGGTGTTACCCTCAAATTGCGACCACTTAGGAATCTCCTCAGTATGGACAACAGCGATATCTGTGCGCTAACAGACACCTGGTTCAGGCTCCCAAATGCACACCAGCACTACCAAGTTATATTTCATACCATGCTTTCTGACCACAAAACTCGAAATGGCCAACACAAATAGGGGGAGTATCCATATACATCACAGATGCACATACCTCCGGGTTGGTAGCACTGCACAAAGCATCACAGACCATACATATGCACCTAACATTGTGCAAATCTGCCTTTTGGTTTGTTGCCTGCTACAGACCACCCTCCCAAACTCAGGAACCGCACTCAGCTTTCCGGGGAACACTGGACAATATGAAGGTCTCCCCAAACACCATTATATTGGGTGACTTCAAATACCCACGCATTGACTAGGGATAGTACTCCGGCCCCAACACCCTCGCTCAACAGTTGCTACTATTTGTAAACTCATATGCTATGGCACAACCGGTCACAACACCCACAAGAGGGGACAACATATTGGACATGATCATCACCAACAAGGGGACTCTATGTTCCACACCTGAGATATACCCCTAAGTGGTAAGGTCAGAACATACATTTATCTCACTCGACATCCATATCCCGTCCCCACACCCACCCTGGGTAATCTTGGTGAACTTCTCAAAAGCAAACGTCACACTTCTCCAAACCAAGGTGGTATCCTTCAGAGACCCTGGGACAGTGGTAAGTATGGCTCAGACTGCTGAATCCTTTACATACACATTCTATGGACACCTAGTGGACTGCATGGATTGTGTTATCCCAAATAACAACTGGACTCACTCCTCCAATGGCAGGGGACCTGTCTGGTAGACCCCGGCCATTAATAAGCTATACAACGAAAGGAGGACGCTACTACATGATAGAGCACAATCCCAGACGGGGAAGGCATCTGTGATCTGTACTAGCAGACAGCTACAATCACTCATGTATTTATGTCAGGCCTGCTTCTAACGGACAATTGCACCAGACACGTAGGACACTCACAAGGCCTTCTTCAGTTAATTCAGGTACCTGGGTGGACACTCACTGATATGCTGTGAGTTACTGAATACTGACTAAACATACCATGAACCCACAGACATTGCCAACATCCTGGCAAACAGGTTCAGTGCAGATGTCTCCCCCCATCCCCCCTAAGGAGCTACTGTCCATCCCAACAGAGTGTAGCCTCCCTGACATCACAAATAAACAGGTGGGTGCTGCCCTCCCCACAGCGGAAAACACAGCATCAATGGGACCAGACGGTGTCCCAGCCTGCGTCTTACACAGGCTTCATGACAGACGTAACCCTCACATTACGTCACTGTTCAATATCAAAGTTACTGCAGGATATGTACCCATGGAATGGCGTACAGCAATAGTGGTCCGCTCCACAGATCTGCTGCCACAACAGACCACAGACAATATCGGCCTATAAGGCTAACTAGCCTGTTCTGCAAAGCTATGGAGCGTATTATAATGGGACTCATGCACATAGACATCGGGAACCTACAGACACTGGGTCCTACACATTTCAGCATTGTTGTGGACAGATCTTGCCTCTTGGACCTGTTCGTATTCTTTAAACAGTTACCAGGTCCATCGGTGTAGGGACGGTTGTCCACACAGCCTGCCTGGACCTTGCACAACCCTTCGACACAATACCCCACTCGGCCATTATGCATAGGCTCACCAGCGTCGATATCGACACATATCTCACACGATGGATTGCTACCTGGATCAGGGATAGCACCCACATGCTCAGTATTGCAGGTGCCATGTCTGACTATACAGCAGTTACACATGGCATCACACAAGGCTCAGTCTTGGGACCTCTCTTGTTCAGTATATATTTGTGTGACATACAGGCTAACACAGGAGGAATATGGCTGACCATGTTCGCAGATGACTGCAAACTGTGTGCCATAATCAACTCCCCAGCTGGCACATGCATACTGAAACGAGGTCTCACAGAGATAGGATGACTGGTGCCTGAGCCATGGCCTACAGCTAAATGCCATTAGTTGCATAGTCATCCCCTTTGGGAATAACGACATGCCCACACATTACCACATAGGTAATAATCCATTACATACTGTAATAGTTGTTAGGGGTTTGGGGACACAACTTGTTTGTACTCTCGCCTTTGACAATCACGTTGCCAAAGTGGTTAGACAGAACTTCTATATCGCCCACCTTATCCCATATGGTTTCACATGTTGATCAAGTGAGGTCATTGTGCCCCTATACTCATCACGACCATGCTTGGTTACGATGCCACATTTGGGATGTACCTTACCCGACACCTGCAGCAACTGTAATGGCCACAAATGTTCCTCAACAAGCAGATGTAGGGACTCACACGGATGCCCTGCACAGTTCAGATAACAGTAACTGCAGCTCTACCCAGTCGCTTACCACCTACTCGTATGTGTTGTGTGCCTGTAGTTTAAGGAAATATCCAACACAGATTTAATGGACATGCTCCACCTCAGGATATCCGACTCCCTAAGAGCTACACACTCCAGGGACATATACCTCAGCACAGATGTTAATAGGACATGCTGGAGGGACAGATTCTTATCCCAGAGGCTCCAATCACTCTGGATTGTAATCCCAGTTTCGCATGGGCAGAGCCACCCACTGACCACCTACAGGAGACAGCTTGACAAGTGGATGGGTGATCGTATGTTTACTCATGGGATATCTTCTGGGTCCCTGCTAGACAAAGGCACAATACACTAAACGTAAATGGGCTGTCTTGTGACACCTACTGTTTACAGGCACAGTGTTCTACTTTGATAGGGTTGCGAAAGCCAAACACACTCTGGCTAGGCTTGTACATGCCCTAGGGCGGATAGGCTAGTATCAACCTCTGAACCTATGATAATGTTCAGGATGCACAATATTTATTGTTGATACTGTTTGCAGGTTTTATCATCTTTGCTTTCCCACTTTCTATGAACAACTTGGGTATCTGCAGAACATATTTGATTATGACAGGGTTCCACTATATTATATATGTGTCTGTTGTCATATAACTGTGTGCACAGGGCAGATTGCTGGATGGTGAGAGGTTCCTGGGTTAACACATGCAACTGCCTGATATGTGTGGCCCACTGCTATACTCCGACATGGCCTAAGTGTGTGAGCATGCCCAGTTCAGACTGTCAGTGTTCTGTTGCCTGACATTTGTCTCATTTATTCAAGTGTGTGAGCATGCCCAGTGTGACCCTTCAGTATGTTGCTGTCTGAGGTCCACTACATTTGTTGATGTATGTGTACGTCTAATATTAACATTTCTACTGTGTGTGTTGATAGTCAGGTTCTATTCTTACTGTGGGACTCACCTTTGTGTCATAACTCGACAGGGATTATGCTGTGCCTACAGGGTTTCCATGGAATACTTTGCATAGACTTATCAACATTTCTTCATACAGGCTGACCACTGCAATACTGTCACGGTTTAGTGGTTCAGAACTATGACTATAGTGCAGGGTTTCCATGGAATACTTTGCATAGACTTATCAACATTTCTTCATACAGGCTGACCACTGCAATACTGTCATGGTTTAGTGGTTCAGAACTATGACTATAGTGCACAGTATCCTGGGTTCGAGGCCCATCACTGCTTTATATTTTCATATTGAGCAGACCAGACTGCTTAAGGGCCAGTAGAGCAAATATGAGCATGTTGGCTTTTGTTCAGCTATGCCCTACTTAGGTTCATAGATTCATACTAGGCTATCTGCCCTAAGGCATTTACAAGCCTAGCCAGAGTGTGTTTGGCTTTCACCACCCTCTGAACTGATTTTACTGTGCCCTGTTTAAGGTTAGTTTACTGTGCCTCTGTCTAGTAGTGACACCGAAGTAATCCCCGGGGTAAACCTACAATCTCCCATCCACTCGTCAAGATTCATCTTGAAGAGAGTCAGTGAGGGGCTCTACCTCACATGGACTGGGATTCTATTCCAGAGCGAAGGGAGCCTCTGGGTTATGAATCTATCCCTCCAGCATGTCCAATTTATTTCTGTGCTCAGGTTCATGTCCCTCAAGTGCGTAGCTCTAAGGGATTTGGATTTTCTGAGGTGGAGCATGCTCATTAATTCCGGGTTGGACATGGCTTTATACGTCAGGCATAGATCGCCTCTAAGTAGGCAGTATGCAACTGAGTAGAGCTGGAGTTTCTTTAACCGAGCAGCATATGGCATCTGTTTGAGTCCCATGATCCTCTTTGTGAGGTACTTTTGGGGTCTTTCTAGTTGCTGCAGGTGTCAAGTAAGGTACATCCCAAATGGGGCATTGTATTCAGTTATGGGCCTAATGAGGGATGAATAAAGGGGCACAATGACCTACCTCAATCTAGATGCGAATCCTTTCATGATAAGGTGGGCTGTATAGAAGGTCTTTCTAACCCCTTTGGCAATGTGGTTGTCAAAGGGGAAATTACTGTCAACTTGGGTCCCCAGGTCCCTAATTACATCTTCCGTACTTAATGGATTCCCGCCTATGTGGTAATTTGTGGGCAATTTGTTTTTCCCAAAGGGTATGACTATACACTTTTTAGCGTTTAGCTTTAGGCCATGGCTCTGGCACCAGTTATCCGTCTCTATGAGACCCTTTTGGAGGATGCTTGCGTCAGCTGGAGAGTCAATTATGGCGCCCAGTTTGCAGTTATCTGCAAACTTGGTCAGCCACAGTCCTCCCGTGTTAGCCTGAACCTCCAAAAAATATATGCCGAACAAGAGAGGTCCTAGGACTGAGCCTTGTGGGACACCACTTGTAACTGGTTTAGAGTCTGACATGGCTCCAGCAATTCTGACTATGTGGGTTCTGTCCTTGAGCCAGTTTGCAGCCCATGTTATGACATAGGGGTTTATATTTAAGCTGGAGAGCTTATCTATGATGCCCGAATGGGGTATTGTGTCGAAGGCTTTTGCGAGGTCCAGGTAGGCTGTGTGGACTACCTTCCCCTCATCAGTGGCCTTGGTGCCTGTTTCAAAGAAATTGGCCAGGTTTAAGAGGCAGGATCTGCCCTTAACAAAGCCGAATTGGGTAGGATCCAGTGTCTGTAGGTCCCCAATGTCTTTGTTTATGAGTCCCGTGATGATCCTCTCCATAGCTTTGCAGACCAGGCTAGTCAGGCTTATGGGGCGATAGTTTCCAGGGTCCGTAGAGGCACCACCTTTGTGGAGTGGGACCACTGTTGCTGTATGCCATTTTTTGGGTACATATCCTGTAGTAAGGCTGAGATTGAACAGCAGCTTTATGTGGGGGTTTAGCTCTTCTTGGAGTTCATGTAGGACGCAGCCCGGGACACCGTCTGGTCCCATTGATGCTGTGTTTTTTGCTTTGGAGAGGGTGGCTCTCACCTGAGCATCAGATGTCAGGGAGGCAGCACTCTGCTGGGATAGATATTTGCTCTTTGGGGGGGGGGGGGGAGAAGTTTGCACTGAACCTGTCTGCCAGGATGTTGGCAATGTCTGTGGGTTCAGTGTATTTTTTGTCATTTTGGACCAACTCTGAGCATATCTGGGAGCTGCCACCCAGGTTCCTAACATAACTAAAGAAGGCCTTGTGATATCTTTTGTGTCCTGTGCAATTTTTCTCTCGAAGCTGGCCTTGGATGATTTTATGAGGGATCGTAGTTTTTTGCTAGTACTGATCAGAGATGCGTTCCCTTTTAGGGATTTTGCTCTATCATGTAGTAGCATCCTCCTTCTGTTGTACAGCTTATATATGGCTGGGGTCCACCAGGCAGGACGCCTGCCTTTGGATGATTGGGTCTTGGTTTTGTTTGGGATAGCATGATCCATGCATTCCTGAAGGTGTCCATAGAATACGTTTATAAAGGATTCTGCAGTTTGAGCCTTAGTTTCCACTGGCCCGGGGGCCTTGAAGGATTCCACCTCGGTTTTGAGAAGTGTGACATTAGCTTTTGAGAAGTTTTTCACTGTGGTTTTCTGGGCTGTGGGTGGGATCAGGATGTGAATATCCAGTGAGATTGATTTATGGTCCGATCTTACCAATGAGGGGAATACCTCTGGTATGGAGCATAGAGTCCCCATATTGGTGATGACCAGGTCCAGTATGTTATCCCCTCTTGTGGGGGTGGTGACTAGTTGTTCCATAGCATTTGAGTTTATAAATTCTAGGAACCTTTGGGCTAGGGTGTTGGGGCTTGAGTAATGCTCCCAGTCAATGTTTGGGTAGTTGAAGTCACCCAATATAATGGTGTTTGGAGAGACCTTCATATACTTAGACCCAGCTTGTCCAACATTGCTGGACGTTGGCCAATATTACTCAACATTGATCACAGTTGTGCTAGTTGGTGTGTGCGATTTTCTTTACATATACTACATGGTGGTAAATGCTGTTTAGCACTGCTTCATATTGCTTAACACATGGCAATCATGCCTCAGGTGGTGCTGCAGGGCTGGCTATGTCGGATGCGCATACTACACTCCCTATACATGTTTGGAAGCAGGTAGTGTCAACTTAGGCATCCCTTTTACTATATGTGTGAGTCAGAGAGAGGTATCATTTCCAGAGTTCCTACTGAGCCAGTGTATGTGCTATGCGTTGCCTCTTTGCCAAGGCCAAAGCATACTGGGCATGCCCCCTTCTGCCTACTGGGGCAGGCTCAGGTTGTTCCTCCTCCGAGTCACGCTCTGCCTGTGATGGCCTCATTATGGCGTTCCTGTTCAGGTGTGTGTGCATTTCTGTTGGGTGTCATCAGCCACAGCTCCAGTGCATAGCCAGCATCCCCCACAAAGTGACCATGTAGGATGTCCCCGTTGGCAAATGTCTGGTACAGCTGCGTCAGATGCCAGATATGGGAATCATGGTAGCTTCCAGGGCAGCCAGCACACGCATTCAGTATTATGCCCTGAGAATCACACACGACCTGGCAGTTGATGGAGGGGAAGCCCTTGCGGTTGAAGTAGACCCTACCCCGCTCACCAGCTGGTGCTTTGATGCGTATGGGCGTGCAGTCTATTGCACCCACTACCTCAGGGTATTCCGCTGTTTGCTGGAAGAGACGCATATTGCTGGCCAATTCCTCACGGGAATTGGGGAAATATACATGATCACCGACATGTGCTGACATGGCATCTAGGAACTGGTGCAGTACCCTGGATGCTGATGCCTATGATATCCCCATCATATCACCAGTTGGTCTCTGGAATGTACCTGTTGATAATATTCTTAGGCCAGCACATACCTTTGTTTCCACTGGGATGGGTTCCCCTCTGTTGGTTATGTGTGTGAGGCGTGGCCTGCACAGCTCAACAATTTGCTGCAAGAGGTCTCTGTCCACTCTGTAGCGCTCCACTATCTCCAGCTCATGTAGCCCCTGGTAGGTTACCCTGGGCCTGTACACACTTCTCCGTCTCCTCACTGTGGGTTGTCCAGCAGCATTTGCATTATCACCACCCTCAGCATGTTGCAAATGTCGCCTTATAACAGCAATGGCAGCCCCTAACATTTTTTGTCTCAGTAAAGCTTTTTCAGTTTTCTGATTGTTTTCACCTGCTAGCTCTGCTAGTACTCCCTGGTAACTTCCTACTATTTGGTGTGCTTCCTTTTCCCTTTCTGTTTCCTCGGGGGGGGGGGGGGCAGTGCCGCACACACAAGCGCAAACACACTCACGCCAGTTCACACGCGCGCGCACATGCTTACACAGACTAAAACTTGCTTATTCTTGTTAAAACGCGTGCACACCAGCGCAAACGCACTTACAACTGTTTACACAGCCTTACATATGCTTACTCCGGCTTACACGTGCGCACACACGCTAACACGCGTGCACACTGTCTTACTAGGGTTTACTGGCGCGTGCATGCATGCTCAGCAAGAAACTTTGGTGTTATCCATGGCGTACACCTTCAATTTCTTTACTTTACCTAGCCTACCTGTTGACACACCTCTTTCAATGATATGTAAATGTCAGCTGACACATGCCACTCTGCTCCAATGAGCTTCACTTCTTTCACACATACCCCCTCGTGATGTCACCAATCTTCTACTCCGTTACTCCACTTATCCTACTCCTACACTCCACTGACTGTGCTCATTTGCTATGTAAACTTGCGATTCACTATCCTAACCCTCATTTGCATAGGATTGCCTATTAATGCTTGGTTACATCTCTTAGACTGAGCTTCCCCCATTAGCAACCTCTACTCGGTGCCATGTTGTCTTCAGCCTGCCATTCCCTTGCATTGTAAATTCATATCAGCAATAAAATCCACATTTGTGGATCTTAATTATTGATTTTCTGGTTTTTAGGGCGCAGCGCTGCACTACGCTTAAACCCCGGAGATCGGGATGAAAAAAAAAAAAAAAAGATATTTTATTTTTATTTTGCATCACTTCACATTGCCAATGGCCATAATTTTGGCCATTGGCATGCTTCCTCCTGTAAATGCATCCTTTTTTTGGAGCTGTCACGGCTCCGTTTTGCTATTTGCAGAACCGTACTCAGTTGTCAACTGAGTACATTTCTGCAAATAACACTACTCCTACTCGGACAGGTTCGGGTTTCCTGGATCGCAAATTTACCTCATTTGCATAGCTTTCGCCTGCAATTGAGGTAATTTGCATATCCAAGCCCTGTCCGTGTAGGACTAGTTCTGAGAGCTCTGTTGCATGCCCCTACCGGCTGTCCCTGGATCGCTCGGTGGACATGTTGGCTGCATGGTGTCTTACTCTACTCTTAGACTCTGTGCAAGCCTTTGTGAATCCAGCCCAATGTTTTGTAACTCGCATACCTTGGCTTTACAGCTTTATAGAAAAATAGTGTCTGAAGATGTGAAACAAGTTTACATATGCCTGTATATGATTATAGCTTCAAAACTGTAAATGCCGTAAACCTCTGTAAGTTCTTAATGATATGTATGATGTTTACCTGAATTGATGACTGATGTGAAATTGTAATTGCAAATGTTGTTCCTTTTGCTCTGTATATAACTGTTTACATTATGTAATTTTTTTTTTGTAACCTTTCTTGGAGTTTTTCTCCCCAGGCCTCCACTGAAAATGGGTTTCTGACCCAGTGGACTTTCCCGGTTACCAAGCAATGTCTTTTGGCTTTTCCCAGTTAGGAGTCGCCACAGCAGAACTCCGGTCCGCTAATGATTAGCAGTGGATTTTTGCGGTGCTGAGTTGCCAGCCTGACACCCAACCTTCAAAGAAGGCACACCCATTCACGCACGCACCTACCTGCATGACTTTAAACGTCACTTGACCGCGGGGAGGACATGCAGACTCCACACAGAAGGAGCTCCAGCCGAGAATCAAACGGGAGAACCTCTTGTTGTGAGGTGACAATGCTAACCGTTGCATCACCGCGGCCCCTCCAGAGAATTTTTCCTCAGGTAGACAGCAAGTGCTGGAGGTGTGAAGGGGGAGAAAGGGGTAATTGGGAACATATTTTCTGGGAGTGTGGTGAATTGGTGGACTTTATGGATTCCATGCGGGATGCACTGTCAGAGAAGCTGTGTGGGCAGGTTGGTGTGATGCAGAAGATGATTTTTCTGCTTTATGATACAGAATCCAAATTGCCTAGACATGTTAAGGCCTTGCTGTGTCTAATTATGATGGCTGCCAAAAAACAGTTACTAGAAAATGGAAATGAAAATCCAAACCAACTATACTAGAAGTGGTGAATATAGTAACACACATAAAACAACTGGAATTGTGATATTTAGAAAAGGGTAGGAGCAAACTATGTAGGAAAAAAATGAGAATTGTGGGAACAATACATACAGGGAAGGAATGAGGTTTACAAGAAGGTAGGACTTAAATGAGCTGTGTAATGTTTGAAAATTATTTGGTAGATTATAATTAATGTATAATGTTTGCAACTGGTAGTGTGTCAGTATGGTTTGTGATGTAAAATGCTTGCAGCTAGGATTTTGTCGATGTGGTTTGCTTTCATTTATATAAATGAATGCTTGCCTATGTCTTAAGTGATGGTTTAACAAAGATCTTTCTGGTTTTACAAAATGAAAAAGGGCAGGAATTGAATAATTTGTGTAATGTTGCTTAGCATGATATATAGCAATATATGTGAAGTATAATGTTTGTAAACGTGAACTTGTTAATACAGTTTACTTGTATGTAAATTTGCCCATGTCACAAGTGATAATTCATTAAAGGTGTTTAAAAATAAATTCTCCGTTACTGATGCAACTGAAGCTATATTATCTAAAACCAGTGGACCTTAAAATTATCCTTCTAAATGTGTACATTATTAAAAGTAAAACTTGCATATTAAGTAGCTCAGTTGAAGTCTACCAACCAGATGGCATAGCCATTTCTAAAGCAGCAGCCTGTCTATGTCTTTGTGCTTTTCTTGATGCCACTGTGACAGTGATTGAAAAAAACAATATGTTATCAACATGGTAATTAGCCAGGTGGTTGACTTCTCAAACGATACAATTATGCATTTCTTAGCATTGAGTTTAAGACCATAGCTTTGGCACCATTTGTTAGCCAGAGATAGGCCTTCTTGAGACATGCTAGTATCTGCAGGGCATCAGTGATAACCTCCAGCTTGCAGTCATCTGCAAACTTAGTCTACCATAAACCGTCAGCATTTGGCTCCATTTCAGAGAAATAGATACCAAAAAGGTGCAGGTACATTACCGAGCCCTGGGGGACTTCGCTAGTGATGGTACTCTTGCTGGAGGTGGCCTCACTTATCTTGACCTCTTGGGTCACTGAGCCAGTTGGCTATCTTGAGGATGATTATGCCTAAATTAGTGAGCTTGTCTATAATGCCTGAGTGTGGTATTGTATCAAAAGCGTTGGCCAGGTCGAGGTAAGCTATGCACACAGTTCCGTAGCTTTGGTGACCCTCTCAAAGACGTTCACCGGTTTTGATAGGCATGACTGTCCTTTAACAAAGTTGAACTGTGATGAATCCAGCCTTTACAGGCTACCTATGTCCTCATTGATTATGTCCATAATGATTGTTTCCATGGCCTTACATATGAGGTTGTCTAGACTTATGGGCCTGTAGTTACCTGGATCAATGCTTGGACCTTCTTTGTGCAGGGAAATGACTGTAGTGGTAACTGCTTTGGACCCTTCAGCAACACAGTTCAGCAGTTTTTTTCCTGCTGGTATTCAGCTGTGAACTGTTTATCTGTACAGTTTGGCTAGGCCTGATATCAGTGCATTCTTTTGATAGTCTGCTGTGGGCCACTCAAACCGCATAGCTCTGCTAAATTTTATCTTTTATATTTGCTGCAGGCAAACTACTACAGTTTTATTGTAACAACAAAATATTAAAGCCATCAGTATATGTGTGCTATAAAAAATAAAAACAAAGTGGAGGAAGTACCATTAGTGTTCAGTTTAGTGTAAGTCATGAACTTTGTGATAATGAACTGTACACTAATAGCACATCAGCTATGTTGGATTTTGTATTGTTATCTGCAGTATTTATAAGGTGCTTTAGTTTTTTTTCACCTTGCAAAAAATATATATATATATATATATATATATATATATATATATATATATATATAGATAGATGGATAGAATATGGGTATAGGGCATTGGATTGAATGTCCAGTACCCCGACACAAAATAGTTGGATGTCAAAACATCAAGTACAGAGAAATCAACACATTCTGTGCATGTCCTGGGGATCACCCCAGAGCGTACTACAGCAATGGCAAGTGTTTTTGCAGGGGGGGGGTCCCCTACACCCTCCCACACCCACTGTTAATTATATATACTAATTCCAAGATTACACAATCCCTAGGAAAGGAAATATTTTCCTACTCAGGGATTGTTGATCTTGCATACCTGTTGACCCCATGTCTGTGTTGACTTGCTGTGTGTCGGAATATTTGACATTTAGTCCAATGCCGGATCCAGTGCCCTACACCTGTATCTGTTATATGTCATCTTAAACTCAAAAATGTACCTGGGAAATACTGTACTTCCTTCATTTCCCTCATTACAGCAGTTATCAGAACAGATGCTGGTAGTCTCCTTCCCTCTATTTCTAGGATATGTTTATTTTATTTATAGTTCTGATTTTCAGAATTTGGAAGAACAAAGCCTTTGTGAGACAAGGCTGTTATACTGCAAAAGAAAGTGATACTTCTCAGTGCTCTTATAGCTTATTTCTAACTTATTTTGAGCAATGAGTGGTTAATTTCTTTTAAAGAATAGTGACCCTTTCAAGAACTTACTGGGATTTCTCCTTTCTGTACCTTTTTTACGTCGATCCTTTGCATGACAGTTCAAACCTTGCAAGAACTGTTTTTGAGGGCATAGATGTGATCCGGGTCTATATTAAAAAGACGAAAGCTGAAGTCCGCCAATGCCATAACATCGACATATAAATGTTGATCTATGAAAACAGCGAAAGACGGAAACGTCAAAAGTCACAATGCCGAAAGAATTCCCGGAAGCAACAGAGCCATACAAGTAAGTTAAACCTAAGTAAACAAACGTAACGTAAAACAGTTTTCCAAATGTTTTTGCAGGGGGGCAAGCCCCCCTGCACCCCCTACTTATATATACTAACTCTGAGACTGCACTACAGTGGGAAAAAGGATATATTTCCTCATCCCCACGATCACCCTGCTGGCCAGGGAAATTAGTTTGGCGTTGTGACTTATGGCGTTTCCATCTTTCGCTGTTTTCGTAAATCGATGTTTATGTGTCAATGTTATGGCATTCGCTGACTTCAAATTTCGTCGTTCTCATATAGACCCATGTGATCCCAGGTATTTGTGAAAGGTGACATATTTGTGAAGACTATATTTGTCTTCTTCTGTTTTCTCCAGTTGTAAAGGTCATAGTCATATCAATTGCTTGATTTGTTAGGAGGATTGTGTTTGATACTTATGATTCCTTGAGTAAAGAGGCTAAGATGTTTGATTTCACTAGGTAAAAGGTATACTTTACAAAGTTTAGCTCTGTTAAACTTTGACTATGTGACTTTTTATGACATTATATCAGTATGTGTCTGCTGTGCTGTCTGAAGGGCATTTCTTATAAACTCTGCTGCTATAATTTCTCCTTGTATATTTATCACACTGTTTAGTCTTTCCTTAAGTCCTCTTGTTAAATTATAGGTATGGTAGGCATGGCTCAAAGGATACTTAGACATTGCGGTTTTTAGGATTAGAACTGTTCCCTTTTCTTTTGGGATGCTATTTGGAGAGGTTGTTCAAGACCTGGAGAATTTAAATAACTTCTTTAACTTTGGGATTCATGCTTCCAGCGCTGGGTAGTCAGCGAAGGAAAGTTTCATGCTTCTTTAACTTTGGGATTCATGCTTCCAGCGCTGGGTAGTCAGCGAAGGAAAGTTTCATGTATTTGATGGCAGTTCCTCAGACTCTATGTTTCATTATGGGATCAGTCCTATAATGGTAGGTCTTTTTAGCGATGGATACTTTCTTTCCTCTTATAAGGTTGACAGTCCTAAGAACCTAAGGTCCCTCCTTCCTCTTCCACTTTTTGTAGTAGTAGCATTACCCCTGGTTATTAGCAGTGAGCTGGATTGTTATCTACGTTCAACTAAGATAAGGTTGTTTATTCAATTTTAATTTATTTATTTGACATTTGGTTACCAGGAAAGTCTGACTGGGTAAGGTACCCATTTCCAGCAGAGGCCCGGGGAGGAAAGCTCCAGTATATAGAAAAGAAAATAATTTTTACAAGGTAAGTTTAACAAGGAAAACATTTTTACATGGGAAGCTCAACAACATAGCAAATAAAATATGTTTACATAGGAGCACAGCTGTATAGCTGTTATAAAGGATTAGGAGAGAAATATACATTGCATGGATGGAGCATATTTACATTGAAACAGATGATATGATTCATGCATAATACAGAGATCCTCGCCAATTGGTAGTTCTAAAAGAGGAAAACAGAGATAAGAAAGGTTGGCATTGAGGGAGGGAAAAGGAAGAAGTAGGTTAGCGATTTAGTGGGAAGGTAGTAGGTTAATGCTTTGGCACAAAAGGTTAGTTATTCAGTACAGTGTAATAACAGGATGTAAGTGGGGGAAGAAAAATGAGATTAGTGCTTGTGCACAGTATTAGAAGTTGTAGTGAGGTTATATGTTGGATGTTATTGTACAGATGGAGGTGGTTACTGGAAGCAAAGAGGGTAGGAAGTAGGTGTGGGGAAATTGAACTAAGGTAAAGGATGGAAGGTGGGAAGTCAGCCTGGTTTGGAACAGAGACAGATATGCGATTTGCGTAAGAAGTCTTTTAGTTTATGCTTGAATTTTTTGAAGTTGAAGATAATTCTAATGTCAGAAGGTAGACCGTTCCATAGTTTGGCCACTGAGTAAGAGTACAGACATTGCCCGGCAGTTTTGTTAGGTTTATATAGAGAGATATGAGATTTTTGTCTTCAGAGCAGAGTCCTGCTAGGTTTGTAGTTTTGGAGTATTGCGTTTAAGGCAGGGCAGACTGCAGGTTTCTAGATAAATTTGTTGGCAGTCATTAGTTGGAGGTAGTTAAGTTGTTGAGGGAGTTCAAGCTAATTGAGGGAGCAAAGAGCTGTACAGTGGTGTTTATAGTGTGATGCACCCGATGCAAATTTGGCAATTTTATTGTAGCGAGTTTCAAGCTTGTTTTTTAGTGTAGTCTGCAGGTTGGTCAAATGGGGGCACCATATACTAAGGAAGGTAGTAGGTAGGTTGAGGCCAGTGTTGGTTTAGTGGCTATATCCATGAAGTTTTATTTATGTATGTATGTATATATGTATGTATTGCTTGAATTTGTTTTTAATGTGCCATGTTTTTTGACATTTGAATTAATTATTTATTAAAAACTCATGTTTTTTCCCTGAGCTGGCTTTGCCCAGAATTATATTAAATCACAAGAATCTTTAGATACTCAAGTCTGAAGGATCAGTTTCTTAGTTTATGGGACTCTGAACATCACCTACATTGATTTTAGGAAATGATAAGAAAGAAACAAGTCTGACATATGTCTGTTTAATTAGGTTAGGTTGTATAAACTGTTATCTCTTTTTAAATCATTATATTGCACTACCCTGACTATGCTCCTAATTAATTTGATTTTCATATTCGGTACCTAAACCTTCCATTTTTTATTGATTCTTTACTTAATCAGGGCCAGAGCTGTATGAAGAGATGTCATAAAAGAAAATAACTTTGCTCATTAGTCTGCAGTTTATATTTATTGATTTGGTGTTGGTTTACAGCTGCCTTCAGTCATTGGCTTGTAATACATATTTTAGTAGTTTTTATATCAGATTATAAAGTGATTTAGATATGCAGCCTTGCAGCATTAATTCCTTCTTAACTATAGATCTGAAGTAGGCAGACTTCATTCGTCTGCAACCTGTGGGTATCGGATCCGACCTCGAATCCGAGCCGGCAATTCAAAAGCTTAGGCTCCGAGCTCCTAGCTCCTCCCTCTTACCCACAATCCCTTGCCAAGCCCTGACTGACCTCAGATTTTGTTTGCCGCTTTTCAAGTAGCTACGGAATTCCAGAGCTCCTGGCGTTGGTGAAGATAAGAAATAGTTTTTGACTAAAAAAGTTTTAAAAATCTTTATTTTCTTTCTTGTTTCAGTTAGTGTTGAGTGTGTTTAGGCTTTCCTCTCTCTTTTTGTTTAAATTTATTGGGTTTTGCGTAGTTTGTTTGTGTGTGTTGTGTGTTAGGCCTTAGGGTTACTATGTCTGAAGCCCATAAGGCTGTGTTTTCAAATACGAGTGTGGCCATAAGCTATCCCCAGCAGATGGCCACACTCGGTCTTGCGTCATCTTGGGGTTGAACACCTGTCATCTGGTTGTACCATTTGTGCAGGGTTCAACCCCGGCTTTGAGGACGGAGGTCGAAGTTGGTGCTGGCGGGTCTTTTACCCCAGATACCGCTTGCCTCTGCCCTTCCACTCAGCAACCTGTTGCTGTGAGTTCTCCCCTCCGGCTGGGACTCAACCTCCCTCTAAGTTGCCGGAGGGAAGGATTCCTCTAAGGAAAGACAGAAGGAGAGGCACAGGAGAAGCACCACAAGAGGAGAGCGAAACTTCTAGTTCGGCTCCTCCATCTAGCGGGCCTCCCTGTGCCTTCTAGCTTTCCTCCTCCTCGGCTCCACTCCCTCGGTTCTCTCCTGGACCCGAGGAGGAGGAGGCTAGCCCTTCCAGGAGGTCACCGAGGCGGCTCTCTAGGTCCGCTTCGGTGGCCTCCTCTAGATCAACCTTTTCTATGAGTGAAGCTGATATGGACTGGATGATGAGGAAATTCATCCAGGCCCAAATGCAAATGGGAGTGCTCCTAGCCCCCATCCGGGAGGGCTGACCCCTTTGCCCCTTGGCTCCTTCTCCGACCCATACCACGGGTTCGGAGCTGTCGGCGCCGTGCAGATTTGGATCCGGGGGTGGGTCGGATCTGATGGGTCGGCGCACCTCGGATCCGTCCCATCCCTTGAGTGCTTGGTGCCGGACCCGACCTCTCGGAGCCGAGGCGAGCCTCGGATCGAGGGAGCTGGTGTGTCTTCGGCTCCGTCCAGGTCGGAGCACACTGGTCTCGGATCCGGCGGTTTCGCTCCGACTCCGATCCGTCGTCGGATCCGAGTGGGGTCGGCTCTCGGGCTTAGAAGCTGGCTCCCTCGGCTTTCGGCGTAGTGGAAAGGGCACTGTCGAGGACATCCGGACCCCGGTCCCTGCCACGGCTCCATCCGCACTCCATTACAGTTGGGCCAGGCCCCCACCAGCGGTCCCAGGGACAGCCCGCCTCGATGTCACAAGTGGTTCCCTTGGAACATCCAACTGCTGAAGAGTACTCCTCGGACAGCCCCCGATGAAGTACCGGAAGCGTAAGTGCAAGAGGAGGCACATGGACTCCCTGAGTCCGTCACTGAAGACACAGACTTGGATGAAGGGAAGGCTCCCTAGGTCACCCCTGAGGACGTCTCATTTGGAGACATCATGGAGATGTTAAGGATCAGGGGGTCTGCCCCAAGGCTTCTTCGGATGAGTCTGTGTTCTTGGAGGCATTCGAGGCGGCCCTTCTACCTCTTGGGTGTCCCTCCTGCTGACCCCTGGTGGATCTTATCTCCATCAGGGCGTGGAAGGATCCGGACACCATTGAGCCTATCCTAAGTGCCGGACCGCATTCTTTCTCCTCCATCAGACCGCACCCACTGGAGTAAGGGTCCCCAGTAGATGCCATGATGATGGCTGCAGCCACGAAGAGGAATTGGCCCAGGAGAGTCCCTCCGTGCATCCTCCGGGCAAGGAGTCCCGTTCGATGGATCGCATTGGGAAGCGAGTTTTAGTTCAGCAACCTTCTCCTTGAGAGCTGAACTACATGGCACATGTCATTAGGATGCAGCGGGATCTGATTAAAGAATACGCTGCATCTCCCCGAGTCCATCTCGGTGAGGATAAACAGGTTTACTCCACCCGAATGGCCACTCTCAGATCAGTTTCCAATACATCTATGCGGCTACTGTCTCATGCTACTGAGGGAGCCGCTAGAGCCAGCGGAGCAGGCCTAGTCATGAGGCGACAGGCCTGGCTCCGCCATTGTGATTTTGCAGAGCCCTTCAAGGCGACCTTCGAATGCCCCTTGATGGTTCTGCCTTGTTTGGCAAGACTGTTCGCGAGACATTAGTCCAGAGCGAAAGGACGGGAAGGCGCTGTCTGCCGTCGAGTCTGCTTCTCAGCTCCCCAGAGGTCCTTCTCTAAGAACCAAAAGGGACAGAAGAAGATGTGGTTCGAAGTCGCAGCAGTCCCAACCTGCTCCGGATAACCAGTCCTTCCGTGGCAGAGGAGGACGGGAGGTCGTCGTGCTAGAGGCAGGGGGCTCCTGGCAACTTTGGGTCCAGAGAACCTTCTCTGAGAGACCCACGCAGCAGCCCTGAAGGGTTGCCCGGCTGTCCGTCTCTGGAGGCAGTCGGGCGGTTCGATGCACCTGACTTCTTGGGAGTCCATAACAACAGACAGTTGGGTGCTTGAGTTATATCCAGAGGATATTCAATTCCCTATTCAAGGTTCCCAAATCTCGCAGCCTCCCAGATGTTCCACCCGACCAAGGGAGGCGGCAGCTATCGAAATCGAGCAGCTGCTAGAAAAAGAGCCATCCAGCGTCCCCCAGATCAAACCGGATTAGGGTTTTACTCCAGGTTCTTTTGGTGCCAAAGAAGACGGGGACTTAAGACCAATCTTAAACCTTTCCCAGTTGAACCTGTCAGTAACCAAGCAAAAGTTCCGGATGGTCACCCTGCAATCTATACTCCCCCTCTTGAGGGAGAATGACTGGATGTGCTCCATAGACCTCAAGGATGCGTACTACCACATTCGGATGGACAGACGATCCAGGAGGTTTCTTCGCTTCCGGCTGGGAGCCAGTCATTATCAGTTCAGGGTCCTCCCTTTGGTCTCACCTCAGCCCCAGGGTGTTTACCAAGGTGCTAGCGGTGGTAGCGGCCCACCTGAGGCTCCAGGGATTACAGGTCTTTCCGTACCTGGACGACTGGCTCCTGACGGCATCATCAAGGCATCTTCTGTGCTCAGCCAGGGATTACTTTCTTCAACTAGCACCAAGGCTGGGCATCACGATCAACTGGGAGAAATCTTTTCTGAATCCCACTCAAATTATAGATTTCATAGGAGGAAGACTAGACACCAGATCAATGCGAGCCTTCCTCACCCCAGACCGTATCGCCAGCCTGAAGTGTCATGTGACAGCGATCCTGCAACCATCTCCAACTGCAGCTTCGGTCCTGAGGGCCCTAGGTTCTATGGCGGCAGCTATCCCGCTTCTCATTCATGCCCGTTTATGCATGCGGGTTCTTCAATGGACCCTTCAAGTTCAGTGGTCCCCTCTTTGTTCTTCTCTAACGCTCGATTGCGGTCAGCAGAGCGTGCAGGGACTCCCTTCTTTGGTGGCTTCTTTCTCCGGAGCCCCTGGCAGGAGACCTTTTGTGCTGCATTTCCCGAGCCACAGTGACCACGGACGCTTCTTGCCTCGGGTGAGGGGCATTCTGGAAAGATTGTCCAAGGCATGTGGAATCCCACAGAGACGTCATTGCATATAAATGTCCTGGAAATGAGGGCGGTGCTCCTAGCGTTGCAAGCACTTCACCACGTTCTTCCTTCAGGGACTATTGCGGTCAGACAGACAACATGTCGGTAGTCTGGTATATCAACAAGCAGGGAGGAACCAGGTCTTACCCCCTTTGTCGAGAGGCCATGAGAGTCTGGGAATGGGCAATTTCCACCAAACGCTTTCTGGTAGCAACGCACATTCCGGGAAAGTCCAACATCCTTGCGGACAAGCTCAGTCGCACTATCCTTTCTCCACACGAGTGGTCTCTCAATCCTCAAGTAGCGAAGAAGATTTTTGCCGTTTGGGGCAACCCTGTTGCGATCTTTTGCCTCTCCCTCAAACGCCAAATCGACAATTTCTTCGCTCTGCTTCCCCACCAGGGGAGTTCCGAGGATGCTCTGGTGCATGCTTGGCCTCCCGGTCTCCTTTATGCCTACCCCCCACTTCCTCTGATGCAGAGCCTTCTGCAGAAAGCCAACAGTTTGGGGAGCAGAATGATTCTCATTGCCCCATTCTGGCCTCGACAACCTTGGTTCCCCTCGTATGGTCTCACAAAATCAATCCACCATGGATTCTGGATCCAATTTGGATCTCATCTCTCACCCTCTGGGAATGTCAGTTCCCAATCTGCGGACCCTGAAGTTGACAGCTTGGCTGCTCCAGTTCCAACCTTAATTAGGACTCCCGGTATCTCATCACCGGTCAAGGCCATTTTAGTGGCTGCTCATAAACCTTCCACCAGGCAGGTTTATTGGAGTAAATGGAAGAGATTCTCTATATGGGCAGGACAGAGAACTTTGGATCCTTTCTCGGCACCTATGTCAGCGGTGCTGGATTTTCTAACAGACCTCTTTCATCAAAGGGCTAGTTCTTCCACGATTAAGGTACAATTGGCAGCTATCTCGCATTATCACATTGGTCATGACACAGCTCCTTATGGCGAAATTATGCAAAACATTTCTCAAAGGAGTTTTTTTGTTAAGGCCTCCAGTCAAGGAGGTTGTACCACCTTGGGACTTGTCTTTAGTCCTGCAGGCCCTTACTACTCCTCCCTTCGAGCCTGCAGCTTCTTCTGATTTAAAGTACCTTTCCTGGAAGACTGCCTTCCTGGTAGCTATCACTTCAGCCAGAAGGGTGTCTGAGCTTCAGGCTCTGTGTGTCAAACCGCCTTATCTTTCTTTCTTCCCTGATAGGGTGTGCCTCAGGACCAATCCATCTTTTCTTCCGAAGATCTCTTCTGAATCCAATATTAACCAGTCAATCAATTTACCGGTGTTTTTTCCCAAGTACTCAAACAAAGGAGAATACAAATTGCATTCCTTGGATGTTCATAGGTTCATAGGTTCATAGGTTCATACTAGGCTATCTGCCCGAGGGCATTTACAAGCCTAGCCCATAGTTTTGTGGCTTACGCCACCCCTTTAGTATGGGGAACTATACCCATTATTTTGCTGTGCCTCTGTTGAACAGTGACACTGAGGTAATCCCTGGGGTATATCTGCGATCTCCCATCCATTGGTCAAGATTTCTCTTGAACAAGGCCAGCGAGATGCTCTGCCTCACATATACCGGGATTTTATTCCACAGCATAGGGAGTCTTTGGGTGATGAATCTATCCCTCCAGCACGTCCTATTAATAGCCGTGTCGAGGTTTAAGTCTCCGCCCTTGTGGCTCTGACGGATCTAGATTTTTGAGGTGAAGCATATTCATCAAATCTGGGTTTGACATGGCCTTGTATGTTAGGCAAAGGTCACCTCTGAGCAAGCGGTGGCGACTGAATAGAGCTGGAGTTCTTTCAGTCGGGCAGCATAGGACAGATGTTTGAGACCCTTTATCCTTTTGGTGAGGAACTTTTGTGGCCTCTCCAGCTGCTGCAAGTGTCGGGTCAGATACATTCGAATGGGGCATTGTACTCAATCATTGGTCTGATGAGTGATGAGTATAGGGAGACTATGACCTCCCTTGATCTAGATGAGAATCCCTTCATGATAAGGTGGGCAATGTAGAAGGTCTTCCTAACTACTTTAGCTACATGGGTGTCGAATGACAGACTACTATCAACCTGGGTCCCCAGGTCCCTGATAACTTCTTCTGTACTCAGTGGATTGCCACCTATTTGGTAGCTAGGGGTAACCTTGTTTTTCCCGAAGGGTATGACTATGCATTTTTGGCATTTAACTTTAGGCCATGGCTCTGGCACCAGTTATCCGTTTCTGTGAGACCCTTCTGAAGGATATCTGTGTCAGATGTGTTTTCTACTATGGCCCAGTTTGCAGTCATCTGCAAACTTTGTCAGCCATAACCCTCCTGTGTTTGCTTGTACTGAAAAAAGTAGATGCCAAACAAGAGTGGGCCCAGGACTGAGCCCTGTGGTACACCACTTGTGACAGGCTTTGAGTCTGACATGGCGCCAGCAACTCTGACCCTGTGGGTTCTATCACTCAGCCAGTTTGCAACCCATCTTGTGATGTATGGGTTAACATTTAAGCTGATGAGTTTTTCAATGATACCCGAGTGGGGTATTGTATCAAAGGCCTTCGCCAGATCGAGGTAGGCTGTATGGACTGCCTTTCCCTCATCAATGGCTTTGGTGACTGTTTGAAAAAGTCAACCAAGTTTAGAAGGCATGATCTGCCTTTGACAAAGCCAAACTGGGATGGATCCAAAGTCTGCAAATTCCTATGTCTTTATTTATGAGGTCCATTATGATCCTCTCCATGGCTTTGCAGATAAGGCTTGTCAAGCTAATGGGCGGTAATTTCCAGGGTCGGTGGAGGCACCGCCTTTGTGAAGTGGGACCACAGTTGCAGTGCGCCACTCCTGGGCGTATCCAGAGGTAAGACTATGATTAAACAGCTGTCCTAGCTGTGGGTTTAATTCCTCGTTGAGTTCGTGGAGCACACAGCCGGGGACACCATCAGGTCCCATGGATGCTGTGTTTTTGCTTTGGAGAGAGCAGTTCTCACTTGGGCGTTGGAGATGTTTGGGGGCTGCAATCGCTTGGTATAAATATCTCTCCTTTTGGGGGGGGGGAGAAGTTTGCACTGAACCTGTCAGCCAGTATGTTGGCAATGTCTGTAGGATCAGTAATCTTCACATCATTTTGAACTAGTTCTGAGCATATCTGGGAGTTTCCTCCCAGGTTTCTAACATAGCTAAAGAAGGCCTTATGATTGTCTTTTGAGTCTTTAGCTGTTTTTCTCTCAAAATTTGCTTTGGATGATTTTATGAGAGCTCTTAGATTTTACTTATAGTGATCAAGGGTGTCTTACCTTTTAAGGATTTTGCTCTATCTTGTAGTAGCTTCCTCCTTTTGTTGTAGAGTTTGTTTATGGCTGGGGTCCACCAGAGTGGACGCTTGCCTTTGGTACAAAGAGTCTTTGTTTTGCTTGGGATTGCCTTATCCATGCAGTCCTGCAGGTGCTGGTAGAAGGCATTTGTAAGTGATTCAGCGGCTTGAGTACTGTTTTCCGTCGGCTCGGGGCCTTAAAGGAGACCACACTAGTCTTTAGAAGTGTGAAGTCGGCCGAGAAGTTCTTTACTGTGGTCTTTTTATTTCAGGTGGGGTGGGATGAGGACCTCCAGCGAGATTAGTTGTGATCTGATCTCACCAGTGAGGGGTATACTTCCGGTGTTGAACATTGTGCTCCCATGTTCGTGATGATGAGATCAAGTATGTTTTCTCCTCTTGTGGGGATGGTGACTAGTTGTTCCATGGCATTTGAGTTTATGAATTCCAGGAACTTTTGGGCTAGGGTGTTTGGGCTTGAGTAGTGTTCCCAGTCTATATTAGGGTAATTGAAGTCACCTAGTATGATGGTGTTTGGTGATTCATTTATCCCTCTAGTGTTTTCAGGAAGGCCATGTGAGGTTCCTGAGTTTGTGAGGGTGGCCTGTAACATGCTACAATTTGCAGAGCAGTCTTGCCTATGGTTAATTGCACCTGGATGGTCTCCGATGCATCGTGGCGTTGCCACCAGTCTTGAGGTGTGGGTGTCTTTGATG
Source organism: Protopterus annectens (assembly GCF_019279795.1). Lineage (NCBI taxonomy): Eukaryota > Metazoa > Chordata > Ceratodontiformes > Protopteridae > Protopterus > Protopterus annectens. The sequence continues at coordinate 667,228,674 of NC_056735.1, read as the reverse complement.
AATATGGATACCCCCTCCTTTCTTGGTATTGTCCGGATTTTGGGGCGGAGCATGATAAGAGGTAAAACCTGATAGTGCTGGGGTGCTCTCAGGAGCCTTGAACCAGGTTTCTGTCACTGCACAGACATCGATGTTCTCCATACTGAGAAGGGCCTCGAGTGCGTGCATTTTGAGATTTAGACTTCTGGCATTGAGCAGCATTACCCTTAGTTTTTTTCCTTTTTGTGTTCTAGGGTGGTAGGTTTAGAATTTGAGCCTTGCCTAAAAAGGCACTATGGGGTGGCAAGAGCCTTTGCCAATATCCGGAATCCCAGGGTGACAGGTGCAAGCCGTCCCTTAAGAAGCAGCGTGGCTTGTCCAGCATGTCATCCCAGGCAGACAGACATTGGATCCCCTTTGAATGACACCAGAGTTTAAGCCAATTGTTAAAGCTGATCATCTTATCTCTGTATTGTGGCATCATTCTTGGTGAAGGTAGGATACTGCTCAAGGTCAGGGTCATACCTGCCTGGGCTACATAATCAGAGAGCTCCTCAATGTCTCTTTTCATGTAGTCCAAGGAGTGCGTCTCAGGTCGTTTACACCAGCGTGGACAATGACTGAGTCATATTTGTACCTGCTGTTGAGAGACCTGAGTGCTTGCGTTATGTGGCGGATTCTAGCGCCCGACAGGCAGCTTACTGTGACCTTCTCCTTACTCAGTCTGGTGAGGGACGTCAGTGTGTCTGACTATGGAGTCACCAATGACTAGTGTGTCTGGCATTGTGTTTGGCCTTAAGGGCTGTGACTGTTTGACACTCTGACTGTGAGGTCTATGTGTTGCAGGTGTTGTGTTCTGAAGTGGTGGTTGTTTGGGTGTCTGCTTTGGTGGCCTCTGCTGTTTTGGTAGATTTTTGATCAGAGCCAGCGAGTATGTCTTTGTGTGTTTATGTGTATGATTTGAGGTTGTGATGGTACTATGTGAGACTGGGTCTATAGTGTGTGTGGTAACCTTCTCCTCCTGACTGGTCTTGCCAGTCCTATGTTGAGAGAGCTCAGCCTCCAGTTTGGCCGTACAGTTGCATCTCTCGCATGTATTTGTGTTTTGTGGGAGGAGGAGAGGGTTGTCTGTAGATGAGGCAATTGTAACATTGCCTCAATATTCCCAGGTTCACCAGCTGAGCAGGAGAGGACACTAGCAACTGATCCTCGACATGCTAGAAGGACTAGACAAAAAAACTTTAAAAGAGATTCGGGGATGTGAGTGACCGAGAAATGGGGTTTGCCTTTTGGGGTGCTATCTATAAGAGTGCCGTATCAAGGTAATAAGTACTGTAGGAGCAAGTGCTAGGTTTAACAGATAGAGAAAAGTCTACTTGGAGTCAAGTAGAGATGATCTTTTAGGTATTAGAGAAAGTGCTAGTAACAGGGATGCTTAAAGGTAAGATTGAGAAGAATGCACTCTGCAGTGTGCACTAGAGAAGTTAGATATGAAAGTAGGTAACTTGAGTTTTACCTGTTTAAAAAGTTAAGGTTTAGTGGAGAGTTACTATTTTTAAAACAGCAAGATGGACTGAAAGGGGTGGTTACTTTTGTATTTTGGTACTATGAAATACTGTAGGATGGCCAATAAATTTAAATCATTGAAGGGTGGGATTTCAAAAGTGATGGTTTTGTGATTACTCACATAAGCCAGTGAAAGTAGAGAGAAATGAGATATATGGTCAGATTAACATAAGAGGCGGGCAACTAGAAAGACAGTGGTATTTAACAAGACAACTTAAATGGGTGGGAGGGAGGGAAAATTCTGCCTGACTCAGAACAGAGAGAGCTGTGGTCTCTTTTGAAGTTTTAATATGCTGTTAAACAGAATGCAAGCAAAACACAAGGTAAAGAAAACAAACTACAGTATTCAAAATATAGAAAGGCAATACAGAAATACAAAATATAACAGCAAACTAACCTTTCCTTCACAGCAAAGTGTAGCAGAGTCTGGATGAGCCTTTCTGGTAAAGCTCTGAAATGTTTTAGTTTACTCCTTAAATAGAAATTTTAGTTCCTAGCTCCACCCCTCTGTTAACAAGTGATTAACCTTAAGTGACCTTTTCTGTCTTATGAATGAGTCCTTAATTAATCAGTTCTTATTTCTGCCTGACTCAGAACAGAGAGAGCTGTGGTCTCTTTTGAAGTTTTAATATGCTGTTAAACAGAATGCAAGCAAAACACAAGGTAAAGAAAACAAACTACAGTATTCAAAATATAGAAAGGCAATACAGAAATACAAAATATAACAGCAAACTAACCTTTCCTTCACAGCAAAGTGTAGCAGAGTCTGGATGAGCCTTTCTGGTAAAGCTCTGAAATGTTTTAGTTTACTCCTTAAATAGAAATTTTAGTTCCTAGCTCCACGCCCTCTGTTAACAAGTGATTAACCTTAAGTGACCTTTTCTGTCTTATGAATGAGTCCTTAATTAATCAGTTCTTATTTCTGCCTGACTCAGAACAGAGAGAGCTGTGGTCTCTTTTGAAGTTTTAATATGCTGTTAAACAGAATGCAAGCAAAACACAAGGTAAAGAAAACAAACTACAGTATTCAAAATATAGAAAGGCAATACAGAAATACAAAATATAACAGCAAACTAACCTTTCCTTCACAGCAAAGTGTAGCAGAGTCTGGATGAGCCTTTCTGGTAAAGCTCTGAAATGTTTTAGTTTACTCCTTAAATAGAAATTTTAGTTCCTAGCTCCACCCCTCTGTTAACAAGTGATTAACCTTAAGTGACCTTTTCTGTCTTATGAATGAGTCCTTAATTAATCAGTTCTTATTTCTGCCTGACTCAGAACAGAGAGAGCTGTGGTCTCTTTTGAAGTTTTAATATGCTGTTAAACAGAATGCAAGCAAAACACAAGGTAAAGAAAACAAACTACAGTATTCAAAATATAGAAAGGCAATACAGAAATACAAAATATAACAGCAAACTAACCTTTCCTTCACAGCAAAGTGTAGCAGAGTCTGGATGAGCCTTTCTGGTAAAGCTCTGAAATGTTTTAGTTTACTCCTTAAATAGAAATTTTAGTTCCTAGCTCCACCCCTCTGTTAACAAGTGATTAACCTTAAGTGACCTTTTCTGTCTTATGAATGAGTCCTTAATTAATCAGTTCTTATTTCTGCCTGACTCAGAACAGAGAGAGCTGTGGTCTCTTTTGAAGTTTTAATATGCTGTTAAACAGAATGCAAGCAAAACACAAGGTAAAGAAAACAAACTACAGTATTCAAAATATAGAAAGGCAATACAGAAATACAAAATATAACAGCAAACTAACCTTTCCTTCACAGCAAAGTGTAGCAGAGTCTGGATGAGCCTTTCTGGTAAAGCTCTGAAATGTTTTAGTTTACTCCTTAAATAGAAATTTTAGTTCCTACCTCCACCCCCTCTGTTAACAAGTGATTAACCTTAAGTGACCTTTTCTGTCTTATGAATGAGTCCTTAATTAATCAGTTCTTATTTCTGCCTGACTCAGAACAGAGAGAGCTGTGGTCTCTTTTGAAGTTTTAATATGCTGTTAAACAGAATGCAAGCAAAACACAAGGTAAAGAAAACAAACTACAGTATTCAAAATATAGAAAGGCAATACAGAAATACAAAATATAACAGCAAACTAACCTTTCCTTCACAGCAAAGTGTAGCAGAGTCTGGATGAGCCTTTCTGGTAATAGACAGGCTCATAGACAATTACGTTTTTATATTAACAGAACAGCTGGCCACAGGAAATCAGATCAGCTGTTCGTCTCCTTTGCTAAATTTGCTCTGGGTAAAGCAGTATCTAAAGTCACTCTATCTAAATGGATTGCTAATTGTATTCTGCAGTCATATGACACTTCAGGCAGACCTGCTCCTCAGAGGGTTACGGCTCATTCTACTAGGGCAGTTTCCACGTCAGCCGCCTTTAAGTCCCGTGTATCATTGGATGATATCTGCAGCTACTTGGGCCTCGCCTCATACTTTTATTTCTCATTACAAGGTGGATGGTGTGTCTAGAGGAGGAGCATCCTATAGCGCAGCGGTGTTACGGAACATCCTACCATGTTGGCCCCCCAAGATTCAGGTAGCTAGGGACTCTGTCCCACAGGTTGCAGACGAATGAAGTCTGCCTACTTCAGATTTAGAGTTATGTACTCACCATAGCTTCCATCTGAGTAGGTGACTTCATTCGGATGCAACCATCCCCCCTCCATCCCCCTGACCTTTTTAGAGCGAGTATTTATGCTGTTTTAGTGTACTGTTGTCAGTATTTTGAGGCAAACTCAATCTGAGGTCAGTCAGGGCTTGGCAAGGGATTATGGGTAAGAGGGAGGAGCTAGGAGCTCGGAGCCTAAGCTTTTGAATTGCCGGCTCGGATCCGAGGTCGGATCCGATACCCACAGGTTGCATCCGAATGAAGTCACCTACTCAGATGGAACGTTATAGTGAGTACATAACTTCTAATTATTATTTTAGGGCTATTATTTTAGTTTTTTATTGCAACTATTGAGTCAGTTATATGATGATTTTCACTTTTTCTCAATTTATGACTATTTCGAGTTTTGGGCTTGCAGTTAAGATTTGAGTGTCTTGCAGAACAGCAGATTGTACATAGGTTCATAGGTTCATACTAGGCTATCTGCCCTAGGGCATTTGTAAGCCTAGCCAGAGTGTGTTTGGCTTTCGCCACCCATTTTAAATGAATTTTGCTATGCCCTTTTTCGAGGTTATTATACTGTGCCTCTGTCTAACAGTGACACAGAAGTGATACCCAGGGTAAACCTACGATCTCTCATCCACTCATCAAGATTCCTCTTGAAGAGAGTCAATGAGTGACTCTGCCTAACCTGGACTGGGATTTTATTCTAGAGTGAAGGGAGCCTCTGGGTTATGAATCTGTCCCTCCAGCATGTCCTATTTATTTCAGTGCTGAGGTTCAAGTCTCTCGAGCTCGTAGCTCGATGGGATTTGGATTTTCTGAGGTGCAGCATGTCCATTAATTCCGGGTTGGACATGGCTTTGTATGTCAGGCACAGATCGCCTCTGAGCAGTCGGTATGCCACTGAGTAGAGCTGGAGTTTCTTTAACTGGGCAGCATATGGCATCTGTTTGAGCCCTTTGATCCTCTTGGTGTCTTTCCAGTTGCTGCAGGTGTCTGGTAAGGTACATCCCAAAAGGGGCATTGTACTCAATTATGGGCCTGATGAGGGATGAGTAAAGAGGCACGATGACCTCCCCTGATCTAGATGTGAATCCCGTCATGATTAGGTGGGCTATATAAAATGTTTTTCTAACCACTTTGGCCACGTGGTTTTCAAATGAGAGATTGCTATCAACTTGGGTCCCCAGGTCCCTAATTACTTCTTCTGTACTTAATGGATTACCACCTATGTGGTAATTTGTGGGCACTTTGTTTTTGCCAAAGGGGATGACTAAACTTTTTGGCGTTTAGCTTGAGGCCATGGCTCTGGCACCAGTTGTCTGTTTCTATGAGGCCCTTTTGTAGGATGCTTGTGTCGGCTGGAGAGTCAATTATGGCACCTAGTTTGCAGTCATCAGCGAACTTGGTCAGCCACAGTCCTTCCGTGTTGGCCTGTGCCTCTGAGAAATATATATCGAACAAGAGAGGTCCCAGGACTGAGCCTTGTGGGACGCTACTTGTAACTGGTTTGGAGTCTGACATGGCTTTAGCAATTCTAACCATGTGGGTTCTGTCCTTGAACCAGTTTGCAACCCATCTAGTGACATAGGGGTTTATATTTAAGCTGGTGAGCTTATCTATAATGCCCGAGTGGGGTATTGTTTCGAAGGCTTTTGCGAGGTCCAGGTAGGCTGTGTGGACCACCTTCCCCTCGTCAATGGCCTTGGTGACTGTTTCAAAGAAATCAACCAGGTTTAAGAGGCAGGATCTGCCCTTAACAAAGCCGAACTGGGTAGGATCCAGTGTCTGTAGGTCCCCAATATCTTTATTTATGAGGTCCATGATGATCCTTTCCATAGCTTTGCAGACCAAGCTAGTCAGGCTTATGGGGCGATAGTTTCCAGGATCCGTTGAGGCACCACCTTTGTGGAGAGGGACCCCTGTTGCTGTACGCCACTCTTTGGGTACATATCCTGTAGTAAGGCTGAGATTGAACAGTAGTTTTATGTTTGGGTTTAGCTCTTCTTGGAGTTCATGTAGGACACAGCCCGGGACACCGTCTGGTCCTATTGATGCTGTGTTTTTTTGCTTTGGAGAGGGCGGCTCTTACTTGAGCATCTGAGATGTCAGGGGGGCAGCACGCTGCTGGGATAGATATTTGCCCTTTTGGTGGGGAGGCGGGGGAGAAGTTTGCGCTGAACCTGTCAGCTAGGATGTTGGCAATGTCTGTGGGTTCAGTGTATTTTGTGTCATTTTGGACTAATTCTGAGCATATCTGGAAATTCCCACCCAGGTTCCTAACATAACTAAAGAAAGCCTTGTGATTATCCTCAGTGTCCTGTGCAATCTTTCTCTCGAAGCTAGCCTTAGACAATTTTATGAGTGCCCGTAGTTTTTTGCTAATACTGATCAGAGATGCCTTCCCTTTTTGGGATTTTGCTCTATCATGTAGTAGCTTCCTCCTTCTATTGTATAGTTTGTTTATGGCTGGGGTCCATCAGACATGACGCCTGCCTTTGGAGGATTGGGTCTTGGTTTTTATTTGGGATTGCATGATCCATGCATTCCTGAAGGTGTTCATAGAATGCATTTATAAAGGATTCTGCGGTCTGGGCAGTATTTTCCACAGGCCCGGGGGCTTTGAAGGATTCCACCTCGGTTTTGAGGAGTGTGAAATTTGCTTTAGAGAAGTTTTTCACTGTGGTTTTCTGGGCAGGGGGTGGGGTCGGGATGTGAATATCCAGTGAGATTAGTTTATGGTCTGATCTTACCAGTGAGGGATACACTTCTGGTCTGGAGCATAGAGCCCCCATGTTGGTGATGATCAGGTCCAGTATGTTTTCCCCTCTTGTGGGAGTGGTAACAAGTTGTTACATAGCATTTGAGTTTATAAATTCTAGGAACCTTTGGGCTAGGGTGTTGGAGCTAGAGTAATGCTCCCAGTCTATGTTTGGGTAGGTGAAGTCGCCCAGTATAATGGTGTTTGAAGAGACCTTCATATTTTCCAGTGTTCTCAGGAAGGCCGAGTGGGGTTCCTGGGTTTGGGAGGGTGGTCTGTAGCAGGCTATAAACTAGAAGGCAGTTTTGCCCACTGTTAGTTGCACATGGATAGTCTCTGATGCTTCATGCTGTGCCACCAACCTGGAGGTGTAGGTATCTTTGACGAATATTGAAACTCCCCCTCCTTTTGCGGTTCGGTCCAAGTTTTGAGGCCGAAAAGCATGGTATGAGGTATAACCTGGTAGTGCTGGGGTGCTCTCGGGAGTCTTGAACCAGGTTTCTATTACTGCACAGATATCGATGTTCTCCATGCTAAGGAGAGTTTCGAGTGCGTGCATCTTGAGGTTTAGACTTCTGGAGTTGAGTAGCATTACTCTTAGTTTCTTATCCCTTGTGATACCTATGAAGGTGGGTTTGTCTTTTGAGCCTTGCCTAAAAAAGGCACTATGGCGGTGGCAAGAGCCTTTGCCAATATCCGAAAGCCCAGGGGTGACAGGTGCAAGCCGTCCCTAGCGAAGCATCGTGGCTTGTCGAGCATGTCATCCCAGGCTGACAGGCATTGGATCCCCTTTGAATGACACCAATACTTAAGCCAATTGTTGAAATTCATCATCTTGTCTTCATATTGTGGCATCATTCTTGGTGAGGGTAAGATGCTACTCAAGGTCGGGGTCATACCGGCTTTGGCTACATGCTCAGAGAGCTCCTCTATGTCTCTTTTCATGTAGCCCAGGAGGGTACGTCTCAGGTCATTCACACCAGCATGGACAATGACTGAGTCATATTTGTACTTGCCTTGGAGTGACCTGAGTGCTTGCGTTATGTGGCGGATCCTAGCGCCCGACAGGCAGCTCACTGTGACCTTCTCCTTGTTCAGCCTGGTGAGCGGGACGTCAATGTGCCTGACGATAGAGTCACCTATTACAAGTGTACCAGGTGTGTTGTTTAGCCTTAAGGGCTGTAACTGTCTGGCACACTGGCTTTGTGAGCTATGTGTTGCACGTGTTTTGTTTTGGGGTAGCGGTTGCTCGGGCGTCTGCTTTGGAGGTCTCTGCTGCTTAGGCAGATTTTTATTTAGAGCCTCTGAGTATGTTTTTGTGTGTATATGTGTTTGGTTTGCTGTCGTGGTAGGTCTATGTGAGACTGGAATTGTAGTGAGTGTGGTTTCCTTCTCCTCCTGACTGGTTACGCCAGTACTGAGTTGAGAGAGTTTAGCCTCCAGTTTGGCTATATGGTTGCATCTCTCACATGTGTTGGAATTTGTTGGGAGGAGGAGAGGGTTGTCTGTGTACATGAGGCAGTTGTAACATTGCCTCAAGATTCCCAGATTCACAAGCTGGACCGGAGAGGAGATTGACAACTGATCTTTGGACATGCTAGAATAGTATTGGGAATTCCTTTATAATTGTAAAAAAAGGGCCAATGGGGAAAATGTACTCAAGGGGAGTTTGTGAGGGTGTAGTGCTTTTAATTTTTTAGTGCTGACTTATATAATTGCTTTAGTGAGCAAGTGCCAGGCTTTAGAGTAGGAATAGGGTCTTTATTATGAGAACTAGATCAGTTCTAAGGGAAAAAGTGAAGAGCAGACTTTGTGGAGCCAAGAATGGTTTAAACCCAATTAATTAGTTTCACAGCTGTAGATTTTGCAAATTTAAGTTCTCATTTATATGTATTGCAACAAATCTGAGATTACTCAGTTGTGGCTGCCTTCTCTGGCAAAGTTCTGCTCTTCCCTGTACCACAGTTTATGCAGCTTTACCGAGGATTCCCACTCTGGACTGGGATTGCCAAGTGTGCCTGCTCGTAGCAACAGGCTGCAATCAAAGAGAATTCCTGCGAACCACCACTGATCCTTACATGGAGTGTTTGATGTGATTGCTACCTGCATGTTGTCATTCCTTAGACAGGTCACTGCTTGAGATTACAACAGCATTTATCACATCTGAGATGATGTTCTGCAATTTCCATCTACTTGCATAGCACATTTGCCATTTTTACCTTCAGCCTTTACTGATACTAAAGTAACAGCTTGCTTATGTCAGCACATCACCACACCTGTCCCAAAAACACAGGCAAGTGAACAAAGCCCTGTCATTCATTACATCCCTTAACAGGTCCTACAGGTGTCTATGCCCAAGCTGCTAACTGAAATTGGGTTATCCAGGTCATAATCCTGGCTTTATCCCATTATGCTAATGGAGCTGGTTAAAATATGTCTTTAGCTATGACAAAACTCAGGAACTTAGGCAATAAGTCGACTTCCCTTGACATAAGTCTTAAAAGAGAAGAGCAGCTTTGTTTTACTTTTTCAGATATTTCACAGTGTCTTGTTCAGCAGAAGTTCAGGTGTCTCCAGTATGTAACAATCTCATTGCAAACAGCAATGCCAGTTTAAGTTCAGAGTTACCACAGTTGTTTTAACTGGCAGCAGTTTTAGAATAATTCAGTGTATCAAGCCCTTCAGCTAGAGTTTTTAAAATTTACTTTCTCCTATCAGCACTGAGTTTTCATTATGAAACCATTTTGGTAGGCCTTTTCCAGTCTAGCTTTCCTCACAGTTCATAGAAAATTCTCTTTTCACTCTCTCACAGTATCAGCAAAAGCCTCTTCTACTCTGTACAACTAATGATCACTGCTTTGTCTAAATCACCACAGTTTTTAAAGATCAATCCAGCTGTACCGCGGTCAGCTGAAAGTTTATATTGCACAATGAAATTTCAAGGCAGCACACCTTTTATGCTGAAGGTAATACAGGGCCATATACTTGAAATCAGCTCAGGGGTTACATATCTACCCTCACACAGTAAACTTGCCACTCTTGTCACCCCCCCCCCCCACACCAGAACCCGGGTGTTGAGTGATCAAGAAGGCTAAGGCATGGAGATTGGATAGACCATCTCTACAACAATGTTGTAGTCCCAGCTGATGTTCAGCAGCTACATGGTAGAGACTGTAGAGTTACAGGCCAAGGATTCAATGTCAGTGATCAGCCGGTAATTTTTTTTCCTCCTTATTTTGATATATCCTTTTATGGAGGGGGATGGTCCATTACAAGTTTGAAGGATTGCCCAGTAAGTAATGACAGAGTTATGACAGTTCCCATTTAATAGAAAGACACTTTTTCCCCTGCTTTAATGTCATTTGCATGTACCTCACCCTGCATTTCTTGTGACAACACAGCTTCTATCTTAACATCGCAAGCATCATCCACAAATAAAACCCTTAATGAAGTTACAGGGTGATTAGTAGATTCTGTCACCATAAAATATTTTCCAAACTCTTGTATGGGTTCACAGATTTATCAGACTAATTAAAAATGAAATTGACCATTGCTTTAATCAGAGCTATTGGTGGGCATGCTATAGTCCATAATGAGTCACAACATCCTCTTTTAAGTAGCTAGCCCTAGAAAGCCCCTCATTTGTTACTTTATATGTGAGTTTGGCCAATTTCTTGCAGCTCTTACCTTCTGCAGCTGAGGCTTTATCAAACCACACCCTTTGTTTTACCTGAAATACTTAATGTCCTCCATATAAGTCATACATTTTGAAGGGTAGGCTATCAAACATTTGGTTTGGAAAACTGCCTGCACCAATTGTGTGTGGGATTCACAGTGCTCAGTATAAACCTCATCTTTTTATCATCCAGATAAGTGGGGCATATTGAGTATGGCGTTTTAAAATTCTAGCCATCATTTATAAAATATACAAATCAAAAACAAAATATGGGTCACACGGGTAACTGGAGGATATCAGTAACCAGTTTATTAAACATCAGTTTAGCACCTTCATCCTTACTAGGACTTCTTCAGAACCGAGATAACACCCACATTCAAACAAATTTAAAATCATTAAATTTAAATCACTTGATGAATTCACGTCACGTGATCAGTTACTACCAAATCTTAAAGTCCACTATACCAAAAATTCAAACCACTAAAATATGAATAATATTGCTGAATATTTACATATTTAAAACATTTTCATTAAAAAACATTCTTAATGACACCATATTATGTTTTACAACCTTCTCTGTGAGCTTTTAATATATTTTTGATACTCAGATGACCATTTGGACCTGGTGGACTTCCAGCATAAAATTTAATCTGCCATTTTAATTTTTGGACCTCTGACATATTGTTGGTCTCCGCCTAGTCCATTATAATGAACATTCTCAAATACATAAAAAGAAAACTTCCTAAAGGACAGAATTATTAGAATGTTTAGCTAATGTATTCACCATATATTTGATTTTTATTGCATTCGCATGTTCAGTAATAAATTCATTAAACTTTCTTACAGTCTTACCCACCTAAAACCATCATAAGACCCACAGTTTGCACACTGTGCTACACCTTCAGTGTAACAAAAACATTTCTCTTTAGATGGATAGAAATGACCTATAATTAATGTATGAGGCCCCTCACTGATGTATCTGCACCACCTGCAGTTTTCATACTTAAAAGAGACACTGTCTTTATTACTTTCATTATCCCAATTATATTCCAACATAGACTTAAAATGTAATCATTTCTTACCAATAAAAGTGAGTACTTCCCCAGTTTTCTTAATTACATCTCTATATCCAGAAAAAAACTTTGAAATTATCCTTCAATATTTTTAATGTGAAAACTATATACACTATATGCTATTGCAAACAAATTCACAAAAACATTATGATCTTGCTTTTTCTTGTTTGCATTCCTTTTAAATTAGAAGGTTCTACAGAACTGAAGCCCCTTAACAAAGGACTAAAATTTATCTCACACTTTTATGTAACTTCCTCTAAAATACCATCCAAGCATTCTTTTTTATATCCCCTGTCATTAAACTTTTGTTTTAAAATATTCACATGGCTCCGGAATAATTCATTCTCAGAAGTTAACACAGATATCCTCATAGCTTGATACTTAATTACATTTCTTTTAACATATCCAGATGTTCACTGGTGACATGAATAATTATTAACATATCATGGTTTTCTAAAAAAAAAAAAAAAACATTAGAATTGAAACACTTAACTGTATCAAAAGTAAAATCATCATCTTAAAGGGGATATTTTGCTTTTCCTTAAGTAAAATGCAAAACTTCAGTATTGCTTTTAAGTAAATTTTCAAACTTTCCATCCAGATCATCTGAAATATACAAAATGAAGAATAAGTTGTCAATAAAACATACATATAAAATAAGTGATCCAAAAGTTTATATTATGCAGCCATGTTGTCTGCCATTCTTCCAATTTGCAAATGCGGAGAAAATGTTTACACCCGTAGCCACACCTTTCAGTTGCTTATATGTTCATCATTCAAAAGTTATTAAAAAAAATCTCTAATACAGCTTTTTTAACATATACAAAATATTAATGTTCTCATTGGAGGTATTTACAGTGCTGGACAGAAAAAAAACTCTTAACCATCTCTTTTCCCACATCTTATGGGATAGAGGCATGGAGAAAAGTCTTATCAGCCATAATCATCACAAAGCCAAATTTGGCAGATATGATACTCACACTACCTGATTTTTGCAAAAAGTGCCATTGAATCATTTATAAATGTAAATGTATTTTGAATAATATCATTCAATTTATAGTCCAAATAGGTGGAAATTCTGTCTCAGACCCCTTCCTAGACACTATAGGTATAAATGGATAGTCTTCCACATTGTTATGCATTTTCCGAATACCAAAAAGATGGTATTCTGGAATGTTCTACCATCATGTAATCAAATTCCTTGCTTTTAAACCTGACCCACCATGTATTTCTGAATTCCTCCCCTTACGTGGTGGGCCAGGCTCAACGATATGTTGCAAAACCCTTGGAAAACTGATATGACAAGGTAATGTGCCCGTTAGTAACAAGTGTGTAACTATCACCATTTAAAAGCATATCATTGATCTTATTTGCATATGCAGACTTGTTCATTATAACCATGCTACCACTTTTGTCATCCTTCATAAACTCTTCCATGTTTACATCTTCTCTGTCAGCATTATTCAAATTGTATATACTTTTTATAGGTGGTTTATTTAATAACTACCTAAAATCATTTTCACACAGACTTAGACACACACATTTCAGGTAACAGTAGGGGAACAAAAGTATTGTTTCTCTTCAAGCTCCCCCTGAAATATGTTTGGTGCCCCATGTAACCCAGAAAGCAACGCATTATACTGAAATAGGCTGCCTGGAGCAGTGAAAACTGTCATCTATTTGTTCTACTCTGTAAAAACCAGTAACATTTTGATAAGCCTAGCATGGTAAAGTAACATGCCTTTTCCTCCCCTTTCTTTGAGTTCATTGACTGTAGTCATGTGTGGAGAACACATTAACATTACAGAAATTATTATGAAATCTGATGGTAAAATCCTGTTTTGGCATCAAGATCACAAGACTATTCCATGTATTCTGAGATTCTGAAGTAACCCACAAATCTAAAACTGTGTGTATTTCCTTGTTGAAAGACTATCTTGTTGAGTTTTAGAGATCCTGTAAGATTTTGGCCTAACTGTTTCTCTTGCTACATAACTGTATAATGCTTAGCTAAAGTCATTCTCCTTGAAATGACAGAGAACTGATGGATGGACATGGTTTCCACTGTCATTATCTCAGAATTATGCCCCATAATTTGGGAACAACCTCTCAAGGGGACCTGTCATTCTGTCGGCAATATTTTCACTGAATGCTACCGCTTTGAAAATCTTTATATAAACTACTTTCAGCAGTATTGAAGAATTCCTTTTCTTCACTGCTGTGAGATTTGGAGTAGGTATATTTAAGTTTGGGGCATGTAGGATGATTGTCCCCTGCAAGCTAACATTTATTTTGAGGTATGTTAAAAGTTGATTTCGGTAAAATATTTTTACTGAAATCTGTCTGAGCAAAGTGGTGTCAATTTATTGACATGAATCCCCTCTCAGTGGGGTAGCCACTAGCACTCCTCTGTCTTTCCAAGATTTTAATAGATTGACTCTTGCTTTATAATATCTAGATGCAAGACCTTGCAGTTTACGTATCCCACTTTTTCAATTATTTCATATGGCCCACACCAAGTGACCAGAAACCTGTTTTTCAAGTGAAGGAATGACTAATACTTACACCCCCTGTCACATTCTTAATATAGCCATCCTTCTGAACTTCCTGAACCTGTAACATATGCTCCCTCAGTGTAGGTGCTATTTTTACCTTTATCTTGATAGTGTGCCCTATCACACTTTTAAAATTAGTATTTTCTTTTTCCCATGTTTCTTTTCTTAAGTCTAGTGAATGTCTAGGATGTCTTCTCTAGAGTAATTGAAATAAGTTGAGACCAGCAGAATAGTGTGTTTCTTTTTGATAGCAATCATCAGACAGGATAATAAGATACCATAGTTGTATCCACCCTTGTCAGACACCCTCGTCAACATGTTTTTCAGCACTTTATTAATAACCTCCACAAAATCATACATTTGCTGTTAATGCACCGTGTTCTAAACATTCTGATTTGTAAAATCTGGCAAAGCTCTTTCATTAACTTTGGCAAGGAAGGGGTACTTTGATAGGTGAAAATGTCCTTGGGGGGGATCCCTGATCTGCAAAAACAGCATCAGCTGTCTTGCAGTACGTTTCGCAGAGGCTATGTACATTCTCACATTCGTGGGACAAAGGGTGGTCTAATTTGATATCATCAAAATATATTGAGACCTTCTAGAACTATAAGAAACCCATACATGCCAATATGATTTTTTAGGGAAGATACCAAGAGGCAGCTGAAGGCTTTAGAAAGAGCATTTCTCTGCCACTCAGAACAAGTAGCAATGGCCTGTCTCTTTCCAGAAAAAAAATCATTCCGGCCAATAAAACCTCCATAGGACTCGTTCTGTCTTTTTTTCCACTGCTGAATTCCCTCCCCATACATGGTGGGACAGGCTTAACAGTATGTTTCAAAACACTTTTAGAACTAACAGTTGTTAACTGCATCTTTCATTCTGATTTGAAAAATTGCCAACTAATATGTAAGGTGTTTTATGTCATTTGGTCAAATAGCTAACATCCAAGTATATTTGAGTACATTTTCTTCATTCTTCTGTTGACTCTGTGTAGATTCTTGGGACTCACCATTCATATATGCCCACAGATCAAAGTGGTGAAAATGCAACCACTCCCAGAATGACCTCTTGCATGAGTGTGGGCATTACCCAGACACACTGTTGTAATAAATCTATGGGAAACTGAAGCAGTACTGCTGCTGTGGGATAGTGCCTTGCACACATACAACTCCCATTTGTTTGTCTGTGTTCTCTTTACTGTTACTCACTACAGAGTTACTAATTAAGATTACCATACTTCAATAATCAAGCAGTACTTGCATTTGTTTCCCATCCCCCTGTATATCACATTCTTGAGATTGTTTTAGCAGACTGTGCACCCTGTGCAAATATTGAATGTCTCCCTACAGGTGTATGCATCAAATTGGATTTGTTCATCTTTTAGAGTTGTTTTTTAATTATATTCCCAAATTCAAAACACTTAAATTGTTTCAGATTGTCCGCCTTATTTTCATACATATTCCCAGTTATTGGCTGCCTTGAAATGTCTTTTGTAAGCCTTGAAATAAACAAATATCTTTATTCTTCTCCCTCTTACCCATTAGAACAGTCTTAACAAATTTTTGTTCCTTCGTGAGTTTTGTTGGCTTGGTCATTTGCAGTGGCTGGAAGTTCAAATGCTACCCTATATCTCTCAAAGAGGTCCACCAACTGCACCACAGATGCCAGGTTAATATGTTTTACCTGTCAATAAATGTAAGAAAGATAAATGCCTCAAAAAGTGATTCATCATGATGAGTTCTATAATTCAGGGTGCTGGGTTCTCCTCTGGTTTCCCCCACTTCTACGCCAAGTGGGCCAATTGAAACATTTAGGATCACGCAAGTTTATCAAAGGTATTGGTCCTGGCTTTGTGCCTGGACTGTAGGAGTAACCCGAGAATGTGCAGTATTTCTGCTTTCAGCTTTTTAAAATTTCTAGCTTGTGCAGGTTCAAGACCAAAGTAGGCTTTCTGAGTCTCATCCCTTAAGAATGGTGCTATCTGTCTAACCTACCTATTATTTGTTGAACTTTCTCCCTCAGCAGTTCATTTATAAGTTAGCAAATAGGCTTTAACATTGTCAGTGGATTTTATCAATTGCAGGAAGTAGAATGTTCTTATGTGTTACCCAGGCTGTGGCTTTTCTTGTTGGGCTGTCATCCATCAGCTAAGGTCCAGAATATTTCTTGCAGGGTGTGGATGGCATTTATTGCTCTTCATCATTCTTTATTTCTTTTTTTTTAATTTCCACATTTTTTGCTGGTCCATGGCAAGGGCATTGAGGTATTCTTCACTACCATTGAGCAGGGATCAAAAATGGAGTGCTGTACTGGCCACAGTACTCTGAAAAAGCATTTATGTAGCTTTCTTCAGTAACATTTTTTATTACATCTCATTTACTCACTTTGTAAAGGAAGAGTTTTAATCTCCCCCTGACATCTCCACCATGTGTGAAAATCTTAGCACTTTTTTCAAGTTTATTTTACTTATTTACTAATTCTTCTGGACTTGAATACAATGAGTTATCTTGATTTAGCATACGTTATAAAAAAGAAGAGCATACGTGTTTTCTTTCCAAGCATTTTACAGTCTCTTGGTCAACAGATGGTCATCTGCTACCATTATGCAATAGTATCTTTCCAAACAGAAATGTCCACTTCATTTTTGTATGTACTAATGAATTTATAACTGGGAATAGAGCAGGCTGCGTCAGAGGCTCTTTTCAACCAATGTTTTGCAAGACAATACTAATATAGTAATATACTTTATGCAATACAAGAGTAAAACAGATAGGTTATGTAATACAAGCACAGTAAACTAATATAGACCATTGATCTTATAGAGAGATGTAATATTTTATAGTAAGCATCAAAAGCAAAGATAAAAACAAAATAAGGAAAAGTATTCATTAGGTGAGGTCATATGGAATATGAAAAACAAACCAAATAAAGTATATAAAATATGAAAACAATAAGTTGGTAAGTCTTTTTCACAAAGACTTTTGTGCTCATTTGAATATTTTACAAATGGTTGCAATGAAGCAAACCCACTCATTTAAAATGCATTACATTCCATAATCCAGTTAACCAGAATTTGTGAAGTATAGTATTTGCATTTACTCTTTTTGAAGAGAAATATTTCATTTTTTTTCTCAAGGTTAGATTAAGATTGTTCTTTATGAGGTCTGCAGGTAAGTGGTTCCAGCAGGTAACAGCAAGATTTGAAATTTTTTTTTTTTTTTTGCTTAAGGCAGTCATAAAAAGGAGGTATGGCAAGGATGACAATTTCTTCATTGGAATATCTAATTCTGTATGTAGAGGTTTTAATTAGCAGTTTGGTGGAAAGTGAGGGACGTGTGTGTGTGTGTGTGTGTGTGTGTGTGTGTGTGTCTGTGTGTGTGTGTGTCTGTGTGTGTGTAACGATTCACAGGCAGCCAGTTGTACATTTTGATCCTATTTACCTGTTGAGAAAAAAAAGAATATAAAAGAAGAACATAAGAATATAAAGATCTAACCTGTTTCTAAAGAATGCTAATAATGTGATAAGTGTTAGAACAGTGGTACACAACGGCCGGCCCTCGACGCAGCACCATCCGGCCCCCAAAGAGAGTACCTAAAAATTTTTAAAAAAGTGAAAAATGCTATGCCTTACTCCAGTCACACAAACTTTCCAGCACGTGCTTACTTAACTAATTAACTGAAGTTGCACACACCTCTAATTTTAGCTGCAGAAGTGACTATTCTTTGGTGTTTATAATTTGTATTCTGTAAACAGTAGTAACTTTCTGCAAGAGTTTGTAATAAGTCATGGCTGCAAGCCAGAATAAAGTTAAACGCAAAGTTGATGTAGAAAACAGGCAATTTCATGACTGCTGTCTTAAGTAAAAATGCTAGTTGCCTGTACCTATTGTTAACTCATAATGGCTTACTATGTTTTGAGGTGGCCCACAGATGCATTAAGTGCCCCACTGTGTTAAAAAGTGTTTTTAAAGTGAGTATATTTAATTCAGTGGAATTTAGAGTTAATGAGTATAGAAATAGTTGTTATTGGATTGAATTATTTACAAAAGACTTTTATTAAGTACGGTTTATTTGCACAAGGTATCCTTATAATTATCCCAACACTCTTACCTATCACAAGGCAGATTCCATGATGGGTGCACTGTGAAAAGCAGGATCTCTTTCATTGTAAAAAATAAATGTGGTATAAGAACAGTAAAAAAAAAGCAATTACTTGTTAGTCACCACACTTCCTGGATGTCAGAAAACAAAAAATCTGGAGAAAGTAAGAGAAAAGCAACAAAGTCTGGAGAGGAAAAAGTCTGGTGGTGATGAGCTTTGCAGCAGTTCACCAAAAAGCAGTTCAGATTTCAGCTGTGTACAGGAGATGGCTTCCGGCAATTTAGCGGGAAAGCAAAAAAAAGTCAAATGACAAAAGGCAGAAAAGAAAAGAGGAATAGTAGCTATTAGGAAGAAACAAAACAAAGCAAAAAAATTACAGAAATTGGAGGTTGAAATGAAGGAAAGTCTGAATTTGAGGCTTCTCATTAAAAGTTGTTTAAAAAATATATATACTTAAAAGATAGAACATGTGGAGAAAACCTGAGATTTTCTGTTATTCCAAAGAAAGTGGATGTAATAGATTCCTTTAAATTTAAAAAAGTTTTAATAACCAATTGGACTAGTATTCCACAGTGGGATTTGTTAATTGAAAGGGCACACTCAAATGCTCATGCTCAAAATCTGGCCATGGGACAGAAGCTAAGACCTGTGGTAACAAAGATGAAGTTATGCTAGTAGAAAGAGCTGCTCCTGATACTACTGCAGCAGAAGGGAAAAAACATTAAAAAATGAGGGCACCAGTTATTTCTGGGAGATGATTATTCATTATACACCAGGCACACCAGGCAGAAGAGAAGCGAGTTTATCCCTCCTCCCCAGGAATGTAGATAGACAAGTGTGAGATTCAAGTTGCTATATATATATATATATATATATATATATATATATAGCTGTCCTTAAAGTATTTCTCCTGGAGGATCAATGACATTTTTGGATATGGTACAAGCTAAGAAGGAAATAAAAAAGTTTACCCAGCAAAGAATGAGCTAGTAAGCTTAAGGGAGGCTTTTTTTCATTTTCTTAACAATAACAGAGCTATGTACAGAACTTAGCAGTGAAACATTTTCCATTGTTATAAAGGAAAATGATTGACTGCCAGGAAAAAAAAAACAGGAACTAACTAGAAATAAAAGAGTAGCTTGGACTTAAACCAGACATTGATGTTTGGTCATTGTGATTATGAATAAGTAAACCAGCAATAATGGGACACTGGGAAATAAAAATGTAAAGTGTTCTTTCCATAAGATACAGTTTAGACATGAGAACTGTGCTTTTGCAGGAATAAGTGGTTCGAAATACTGGAGGTTTATTGATTGTCTTAAATGGTGAGAGGACTCTAAAGCATATCTCCTACTTTGTAATTGATGTTTAGCAAGGCAATGAAGGGACTTCTTCTTCTTTCTGCTTTTTCCCGGTTAGGGGTCGCCACAGCGGATCATCTGTCCGCTCATGAATGGCAGTGGAGTTTTTACGATGTCGAGTTGCCAGCCCGGTGCCCAACCTTCCACAGAAGGCACACACATGCACACGCTCACACCTAGGGCCAATTTAGAGTGTCCAGTCCACCTACTGCCTGTCTTTGGGATGTGGGAGGAAACCGGAGCACCCGTAGGAAACCCACGCGACCACAGGGAGAACATGCAGACTCCACACAGAAGGCACCCCAGCCGAGAATTGAACCGGAGAACCTCTTGCTGTGAGGCGGCAACACTAACCGCTGCACCACCGTGGCTGCCCAAAGCAATGAAGGGACTATATATATATATATATATATATATATATATATATATATGTAACTGTTGGTAAAGAAAAAAAAAAGTTTATTTGAAAATGTGTGTAACAAATTTTTAAAGTAAATTGCATGTTATAATGTAAAGTAGTTCTGTGTAGTATGCATAGATATTTTAAATATGAGGTGTGGTGTATGAGGTGTATGATCAGTCATTGACTACTATTTATGCTAGGGATATTAGTGAAATATAGTACTTTTTCTTGACTGTAATGTAATGTATTTATAACAAGATAAATGCTAGATGTAAGCAGTGCAATGTTGTGATCTTGGGCTGCTGGGAAATGTAAAAGTTTATCGATCATATTATATGTACGTTAAATACTATTGTATTCTATGTTTTTTACATGTGGAAGTATAAACTAAAGCTGTTAGTTTACGATGCAGAAAAGGGGACATTTTTAGTAAGCAAACAGACTGGAAATAGCATATGTAATGGTAGTTTTACAGCATTTGGAAGGAGCTGCTTCTTGCATTTATAAAGGTATTTTTTTCCCATCAGCACATGCCTACAATTGGAGACAGTGAGTATACAGGTGCATACAATTAATCAGGAAATGACCGAGCAATGTACTTTGAGGCATTTGTATAAGAAATATGTTAAGTGTTTAAAGGAGTTTGCCATAATGGTTAATGTCTTCACCTCATAGACACAAAATACAGGGTTTGATTCTTTCCTTGGGTTATTAGCTAGGCTTAAAATGGCTGTTCATGGTATTAATCCTAGAATTCACCTATGAACCTATAAATGATGTTTAACACCGATAGTTTTTTTTTTCAAGTAGTTGCATCCCCAACAGCCTTAGTACTTTAGTATTAAATATAGTTGTGCACAGCTTGGTTTATTTATTTTTGGGTAGCCAGTGTACTTTTTAATAAGGCTAAAAAATCAGTTAACTGAGAGCAGGCAAGATGTTGTCATCTGGAAGGGAAATTGAGATAGGACAAGGACTGATGGTTAATGTGCAAGAGGTTACACAGGCTCTGGCATTCATTTCCAGCATGATTAAACCAAACTGAGGATAGGTAATGCCTGTGGATGTAGCTGCCTATTTTGGGCAACTGATCCTCCTATATGGAGGGGTAACTTCCATTTTTGAAATGTGCATATAGTTTTGTGTCTTTACTGTGATTTCAAAGGGGATGAAAGTAGATTTCTTTTCTTGTTTTTTTTTTTTTTTTGTGATTCAGTTGAAGCAAAAATTTTGTGAAAATGTGATATGGATTCAGTCAAAGATAAGAAGCAGTCTATCAAGCATTAGTGTGTTCATGTAACATATCACATATGACAAAGGCAATCTTACACTGATATAAATTAAAAACATACAGAATGATGCCACTTTAGTTGCAGTTTACATCACAGACACCATTGAAACAACTGTAATTGCAAACATTATACATCACTTATAAAAGATCAAGCCATTGTCAGCTAAGCATTATATGGCTCATTCAAATTCTGCCTCATAAATCTCATTCCTGCTCTGCATATGTTGTTCCCACAATTCCCATTTTTTCCTATTTAGTGTGCTCCTTCCCTTTTCTAAAGATCCCAGTGCCAGTTGTTTTATCTCTGTTACTATATACACTACTTCTAGTAAAGTTGGTCTAGACTTTGATTTCCATTTTCTAGTAATTGCTTTTTTTGGCAGCCACTGTAATTAGACTCAGCAATGCTTTACTATATCTAGGCAATTCCGATTCTGTAGCATAACACAAAAAAATCATCTCCCCAGTCAATCCAGTCTGCTCACTCAGCATCTCTGACAGAGCAGTCTGCAGGGAATTCCTAAAGTCTGTGAGCTCATCACACTCCCAAAATTATGTTCCCAGCTACCTCTTTTCTTGCCTGAGATACCACCAACATTTGCTATACACATGAAGAAAAATTCTTACTTACTTACTTACCTCCAACATTTGCTATACACCTGAGGAAAAATTCTTACTTAATTACTTACCTCTAACATTTGCTATACACCTGAGGAAAAATTCTTACTTAGGGTATAAAACTTCCTATTTAAACACTTCCAAACAAAGATCTTAAATCTTCTAGGCTTTGTTGCATATTTGGGACATATACATATATCCCCCCCCCCCATTGTCTCTTTGTGAATTGCTTATCCATTCTCCCTTTTCAATCCTTTCTAAGCTTCTTTGATCCTTTTAATTATCATGCAATATTTTGTATGCTTTACTAGTTATTCCCTTTTTAATGGCAACTTCTGTTCTAGATTCTGTTAAAAACTCTCAGTGCTGTTCTTTCATTTAGGAGCCCCCTATTTCTTTCTCTTTGTCTATACTCTACTTTAATATCAGCAAAGATCTGTAAGTTTTTGTTTAATAGTATTTTAAGAGGAGAAGTACCAGCATCCTGGAAGAAGGTGGTAGTAACAGGAATACCTAAAGAGGGTAAAGATCCATTGGATCCAGCTTCATACAGGCCCATTTCAATACTAAACCATGATTTTAAAGTGTTTGTGTCTGTAATGGCTAAAATAATGGCAAAACTGATAGCAAAATTGATACATATGGATCAGTGTGGTTTTGTGGAGGGGAGACAAACTTTTGATAGGATTAACAGAATATTGATGATCCAGAGAGAAGCAGAATGTAAGAAAGTAGCACTTTTTATTGGTGGGTCTTGATGCAGAGAAAGCATTTGACAAAGTAGACTGGGACTTCTTGAGCAGGGCAATGGAAGCATTTGCTTCCCCTGATATAATTATATGGTGGATTAGAAGAGTATACTCAAAACAACTATTATGCAAAATATGTGAAATTGATAGCTCTTTACCAGAATGACTGCCTTATCAGTTTTATCATGAGATATTAATGACATTGCAGGCATAAACAAAAAGCGGAATAGTGAATTATGTTAAGAAGCGTAGGTTGCACATGGCAATTTTACATGAAACTAATTTGGATGGAAATGAGCATGTGATGTTGGCAAAGAAAGGATTGCAGAGTGGATATTCTGCAGAGTAACATGGATGAAGGAAATTGGGGGATAATAATACTGTTTGCAAGGGGGCACAATGGTGATAGAAGAGGAGAAGAAAACAACCGTAGTAGATTTGTGGTAATAGTAGGTTGTTGGCAGGGAAGGAGGATTATACTGGTATTTCTTTATATTCCAAGCAAATTAAGTAGTAAATGGTTAAAAATATCTCTTTAAAATAATCCTGGCACCACTACAAGCTGATCCACATTGTTGTCTTCTAGATAAACATTTCACTTTATTCAAAAGTAGATGAATAGTATTAATTTTCCATAGTTAGTAAAATATGTAAAACAGCTTTGATTAAAAACTATAAACAGTAATGATCAAGAATAGAACAGCCAGATGAGTGTTTTTGCCTTGTTAATAAAGGCTTCATCAGATCAAAAAGAAGCCATCTTTAAGCCTTTGCAACATAATCTTAAAATATAAACACCTTCCTATATCTCCAGGGGATAGCAGGTAGGAAAAAATGTAGCTAATCCACTGTTGCTGTGAAGCAAGTTTCTTTATTTTCAGTATTTAGCAGCTGAAAAACAGAAAGTAGAAATGCTTGTTGCAGCAGTCTGTGGCAAGTAAAATAACCAGATATTCCTTACAAGTATTACAGATATTTTGGAAATTTCATGAAAATTTGTGTAAAGCTGGGGAATGGTAAACTAAAATAGTACAATTTTATCAAATACTTAACTCAGCAGAGTTAGAAGAATTAATAGCTAAGATAGGAAGGGTTAAGATAAAACCTGGTCACGTATAAGCATCAACAGAGAATTCTCCATGGAGAGATGGAATTCATGTGGAAGTTTAGAAGTTAGTAGGGAAGAAAGTGACAAATATCTAGAATGTTTTGTTTAGTACTAAATTAAATTGGGGAGGGGAGCAGTACCAGAAACCTGGAAGAAAGCTGTGTTGGTTATTTATTTATTTGACATTTGTTTACTAGGAGAGTCTGACTGGGTATGAGCCCATTTTCAGCAGAGCCCCAGGGAGAAAAGCTCCACAGTACACAATAATAAAATTAAAAAAAATGAACAATGGTTACAAATATTAAGACAATAACAAAGTAGCACAGTATGTGAATAGAATAAAAGAAAATAAGCAAAATATAAGGCAAGCAATATAATTGACCATGTATTATTTACAAGATAGAAGAGAGTTCCTAATATGTATGTTACATAATGATGCATGACAAATGTATAACAGAATAAGTAATAGGTCATAAAAACCATATACTGTTTCTGGCAGGTGAACTAGATAGTAAATTTCAGTCATATATTCTGGGTAGGTAAAGGTTAGTGAAAGAATATAAAGGAAAAGACATTAGAATGTTAAGGAATTAAAAAGAGCTAAGGCTAGAAGTAGGTAAAGCAGGAAGGGAAGTAGGATATATCAAGAGAAAGTCTATTAAGAGTGGGGAAGAAGGGAATAGAAAAGAGTGCTAAGATGGCAAGGAGCATGGGCAGATCCAATTATTGGTTAAATGCTCTTTTAGCCTAGACTTGATGGAATAGTAGTGGGGTATAAGTCTGATTGCTTCTGGAATGCTATTCCATAATTTGGCCACACAGTGAAAGTACAGACTAACCCCATTAGATCTTTGAGGTTTGTAAATAGATAGTAGATAATTGTGAGAGAAGCGTAGCTCACAAGATGGAATATAGTGTTGAAGCAGTAACAATGTAATTTGCGAAAATGAGGAGTTATACAGTATTCTGTGGGTTAATGTTACTTGATTAAAGATGAGAAGGTGGGGTAGTTCCAGCCAGTTTAGGGACTTGAGAGGAGAGCAATGGTGAGAGTAGTGGGCCTGCCCTGTGGCAAATTTAGCTATTTTATTATAACATTCACTAAGTCTTGCTTTGCGGAAAGAGTGAAGATTGATTAGTGTAAGTGAAGCATATAGAAGGAAGGGTAAAAGAGAGGGGGTGGCAAGGGTTACTCTTGTGGAGTAAGAGATGATTTCTTAGCCCTATACATCATGCCCAATTTTTGGTTAGTTTTTTTATGATGTTGCTGATATGTAGGTCAAACTTAAGGTTTGACAGTAGTTACACCTAACTCTTTTGTATGTGAAACCATATTGATTTGAGTATTGTTCAGAGAAGTAATAACAAAGTTAGTGGAATCTGGAAAAAATTGTTTTGGTAAAAATAATAGAAGTGTAGCTTTTTGGGTTAAGTAATAAATGGTTGTGGGTGAGCCAAGACTCAATGGAATTGAATACTTCTTGCATTAAACTCTGTAGATGAGAGAGAGTCTTGGCAGAGCAGATTAGTGTAGAGTCATCAGCATATTGAATTAGGGTGGCTTGTTTGCTGGCAGTATTAAGATGGTTTATAAAAATGTAGAAGAGAAGTGGACCTAGTATTGAGCCCTGAGGTACCCCAGTGCTAACAGGTAAGTAAAGAGAGAATTTAGAGTTCCATTTGACAGGCTGGTATCTGTTAGAGAGATAGCTAGTGAACCATTGTAATGATGTTTTGGTTAAGCCCAGAAGAGGTAGTTGGGATAACAGTTGGTGGTGGGAGGCAGTATCATATGCTTTGGATAGATCTAAGAACAGAGACGAGACAGAGTTTCCTGAGTCACAAACTTTAACAGTGTCAGTAAAGGATAGTAGAGCAGTGATAGTGCTGTGTGCTGGTCTGAATCCATGGTGGGTGGGAGAGGGAAGATTATTGTCAAGTAGGTATTTAACAAGTTGTTTTTGGATACATTTTTCTAGAATTTTTGATAGTGGTGAAAGAATAGCATTTGGCCTATAGTTAGAGATTTCTGTGGAGGTGCCACCTTTGTGGACAGGAAGGATGAAGGATTTTTTTCCACAGGGAGGGGACGTAAGATTCCTTGATGAATCTGTGAATGATTATTGAAATAGGGTAGGCAATTTGAGTCAGCAGCCACTTTTAGAAATTCATTAGGAAGATTGTCTGCAGAGGAGGAACATGGCTTGAGCTTGCACAGGAGGGATTTGATGAAGGAGGTAGGAAATGGTTGAAGGGTAAATGTGGAGTGACAGGTAATAGCAGTCTGAGAGAGGGTAGAGGGAGATGAAGGGAATTTGTTAGTGATGGAAGCTATGCTATCAATGAAGTAAGAGTTAAACTGAGTTGATATATTACCTACAGAGGGTAAAGACCCTTCAGATCCAGCTTCATATAGACCGATTTCAATTTTAAACCATGATTATAAAGTGTCTGTGTATATTCTAGGTAAGAAAATCACAAAGGTGTTGCCAAAAATGATAGATATGGATCACTGGGTTTTTTGGTGGGGAGAAAAACATTTGACAATATTAATCATAACAATGATGATCCAGAGGTAGGCTAACTGTCGGAAAATACTACTATTGTTTGTGGGTCTTGATGCAGAGAAGTCAATCACTAGTCAACTGGTATTTTATGAGTAGGGAAATGGTTGCATTTCCATTCCCTGATAGAATAATAAGATTAATAAGAAGGATATATGTGGGATTAAGGCAATAATTATGGTGGGAGGGCTTCTCACCACCAAGCTGTATTTGACTAGAAGAACCAGGCAGTGATGTCCTCTTTCCTTTTAGTTATTTGCTTTATATTTAGAACCATTAACAAAGAAAATAAGGGACTCACAAATTCAATTATATGGCTGATTTGGTAATCAAGAAAAGTTAGCCGTATTTCCAGATTATATTCATTTTTGCTTGATAAATCCAAAAAGGATATTCTGATGTTGTGGAACATTTTGAGACGGGTTTCATGTCTTTTCGGGATCTGAAATAAATTAAGATAAATCCAAGGCTACTGTGGTAAGCTATTTACTTACATATGAATTGGTCCAGCAATATCCATATTTATAGAGACATGACAAGATGAAGTATTTAGGTGTATAGATTAAAAAAAAAAAACATTATAATATGGCCGTTAAAAGATAAAAAAAAAACAAATAAGCTAGAAATGTGATTATGGATATGGATGTTAAGGCACAAGCTGTGAAGATTTTTTTAGTCTTTTTAAGTACAGGTCAAGCACATTTGCATCTGCCATAGTAGAGGTAGTATATGTTGGTTAATACAGAGTTGAATGTATTTATCTGTCTTTGCAATCCTTAATCCACTGTGGTGTTTTATGTTTTTCTGCATATTAAACAGAAGTCATTTTGCCTATTTTACAACTGGTCTTGGTAGAAAATAATTGTTGTGCAAGGTCTATTGTTGTATATTAACCTTATGCATACTGTTTGGTGACCAAAACTGTTTTACAGACTGTACAAGTCCAGTTTACAAGATCCAATGTCTGTCTATCCATTAATATATGACAAGCAGGTGTATAATCCTACCTGATGATAGACAAGGGCTGTGGGCTTTAACTTTCTCATTATTGACATCAGTATGTAAATGTACAATGGATCCAGCAGAAGGAAGATTGATTTCCTACACTGGTGTCTATTAAATGGAAAGGCAGTTGGCCTTAAGGGTATAATACAGTAAACGTGCAGTGCTGCCTTGGGTAATAGCCAACATATACAACACCTAAATAATTTATTTATTTTATTTATTTTACATTTGTTAACCGGGCTAGTCTAACTGGATATATTTCCATTTTCAGCAGAGGCCCGGGGAGAAAAGCTCCAGAAAGACATAGTAACTATTACATAAGATGCAATAAAGAGCAGCATAAGAATATACCGTATCAGGAAAATATTATAAAAAAAAATCAAACTTATTGTATTCAGAATTAACAGTTGTACAATAATGTACTCATCGTTCTTGTAAGCAAAACACAAGCATAACTTATTTAGCATAATCAAACATCATAAAAAAGAGAAAAGGACATTTAAAGACAACTATGTAAGTAGATTAGATATTTATATGAACCCTCAGTAAACTGAGTAATATAATCAGGAAGGAGAAGGATAGAGGAGGAGTAAGTGATAGAATAGAGAGGAAATTAAATAGAAGGTAGCAGAAGTCATAGAGATAAAGGGGAAGTGGGAATAGTCGAATACATGGGTTCAGTCTGGATTAAGGCAGGGACATAGCCAGTGTTTTGTAAGGTAGAGTCTAAGTTTTTGTTTGAAAAGGACAGGAGATAAAATAGAAGTCAGTTCAGTGGGCAATAGGTTCCAGTGTTTACCAATGGAGTTAGAGAACAGGGAGTCACCTGCAAGGTTACTGGATTTGGTAGCAGTAACTAGGAGTTTGCTAGAGGAGCGGAGTGAGTTCAGGTTAGAATAAGGGGTGAAGAGATTAGAAAATGAAGGAGTGTTGTTTGGCAGATAAAAAGCTCTTTGGATAATGGGAAGTTGGGAAAGAAGCAACATAAGTAAGCATAAGCATAAGCAACAAGTAAGCAACATAAATAAGGTCATTACGTCATAGTTAGAGTTATAATCACTGGCTCCACGGGATTTCACACACCACAGACTGAATTTAGTGCCTTCCAGTGCAACCTTACCAATGGTAACTGAAACTTGACTTGAAAGTTAACCAGAATTATGTTGTGTTACGTTGTGCGCATACACACACAGACACACACCTCTAATTTTTCAGAATGGATGTAAATTGTGATGATCCGGTACTAATTCTTTCCTTTACAGCTTTTAAAGTATACTTCCAGAAGTTACCCAAAACTAACAGAACAAGAACACAATTTACTTTTTTTATTCTTATAAGCCAATTTATACACTTTCAAATGATAGTAATTAGCTCTGAGCAGCCAGTTTTCTAAGGCTGGGTATCACATAGTTTAATACACAAGTAAAATGCATAAAGTCTAGCAGTTGGTATAGAGTGTAAGGTTGCAAGCTTTAGTTCCACTGGTGCAAGGTATGATTTCTTCAGCCTCATTTACCATCCATGTGACCTTGAGCAAGTGACAACCAGACATTGCTCCTCTGTCACCCCTGAAAAGGGATTGTGTGTCCAGTGGACTTAACTGGTTAGGAAATAAAATTGTTGTTATAAACAGGTTTATAATTAAAATATCAGTCACAGACATTCAAAGTTAAATGATATTTTTTGTGTGAAATAAACAAGTTTAAGCATTTTCTTTTCAAATAAATGTACAGATAGTACAGAACATGCATAAGGAACTTAAAACTTTCAGACAGATGTGTTCAGAAGAAAACTGTCTCGTGGCTAAACTATAGATTGGGTCTGGTTAAAAGTTGTACCATATCTAGGCAGCAGTAATTGTCTTAAGTAACTTATATAATTTTTTGAATTAACATTCCATCTCTCTCTCTCTGTTTAAATCCCATAACCAGATGTCCTGTGGTTTTCATTTCATTTTTAGAAAATGCCATCCTGTTTCTACATGTATATACTTTTGTAGATGAGGTCTCTACCACATACTGTCCATATCTGACATCATCATATGCTGTAACAAGAGTATTCAGTCAGCAGTGTGTCCAATTCTGTAGTCAAAATGAAATGCAAGATTAGTCAATTTTCCAAGTTATAAGCTATTTTCAAAGTAACAAATATAGTTACATGCCATTTTGCACATGTTATGTTATATATGTCAGTTTTGCAAAAAAGGCAAATGCATTGCAACTCTTTTTACTTTCTGCTAACATTTATTGCAGGGGATTAAAGCTAAGAGCTGGGTGGCCACGTTGGTGCAGCGGTTAATGTTGTTGCCTCACAGCAAGAAGCTCTCTGGCTCGATTCTTGGCTGGGGTGCTTTCTGTGCGGAATCTGCATTTCCTCCCTGTGGTCACGTGGGTTTCCTCCCACATCCCAAAGACATGCTGTAGGTAGATGGGACACTCCAAATTGGCCCTAGGCGTGAGTGCGTGCAAGTGTATGCTTTCTGTGGAAGGTTGAATGCCAGGCTGCCAACTCGACACCGCAAAACTCCACTGCCAATCCTGAGCAGACAGGTGATCCGCAATGGTGACCCCTAACCAGGGAAAGCCGAAAAAAGAAGAAGATTGGTGCTAAGAGCTGTTAATAATATGTTTTCTGTGATTCATGGATTAATTTCCTTAGCCTCTTTTTGCCTACCATGTGACTCTGAGCAAGTCGCTTAACTTGACAGTTCTCCCATACTGACTCTGAAAAAATCCATGTGGATTAGTGCTCTGTCCCCATTAACAAAAAAAAATCAAGCCCTCAAATAGTTGATCCATCCATCAGTCTTTAACCAGTTATGTGTACATGTTTGTTTTGTTATGGTATAACTTGTAATACAGTTTTACATTTTTTTTTCAAAAATGTTATAGTCTTGGTAAAAGAAGGCTGAGTAGTGTTATAATTATGGTAGACTTGAATCTAACATGAGCAGATAGGATGATTCCAAACTCAGAGTATAGAAGTTGATTAAGGCCTTAAATGATGAGGTTTCAGCCAGCTGGTGCATGGGAAATTACCAAAAAGGATATACAGCTCCCACAGGTAGATAGCAAATGCTGGTGTGACAGAAAAGACAGATATCACTGGAAACATGGTTTTGGGAGTGTAATGAATTGTCAGATTTTTAAAAATTCCCTACAGATTATGAAGTCAAAAATGTTTGGGGATCATGTGGCTATAACTAAGGAAATGATCCTTTTCAGTTGGGACATGGGATCTGAACTGCTATAAATTGTAAGGCCCTACTAATTGTAATGCTTTTGGTTGACAAAAGGTCAATTACTTGAAAATGGAAATCAGAATCTAAACCAACATTAATTGAAATGCTGAATATTTTAAAGGAGATAAAATCTTGAGGTATGAGCTTTAAAAAAAGAGAAAGAACAAATTATATAGAATAAATGGAGTTTGTGAGAACAATACGTGCAGAATAATGATAAGGAGGAAGAGTGAGGTTTAAGGTAAGACAGGAATTGAACAACATATTTCATATTGGAGTGAGTAATTGTTAAAAAAAGAAAGAAAGCATGTATATGCAATGTATGATGCATGACTATGGCAGATGTTAGTACGAGTTGTTTTCTTTTCTATTAGTGTAGGTGTGCCTATGCCTTCAGTGATAATTTAATAAAGGTTTTTTTTTTTTTTTTTTAAAGAATAGATATCATGTTATGTTGTCCTATCTCTTCTTCATTCTTACATGTGGGGTCGGGGCCGATCCTTAGCTCTGACTCGGCCGATTACAGAAGCTCAAAGTCTCTAAGTTGGCTCGTGGCAAGGTAGGTATCTCATAATACAGTGGTATCAATCCTCAGATCTCGTTTGGCGCTTTACGAGTTCAGAAGTGCTCTTCTTTGCCGTGGCTAAGTTTAACCTTTCTTCTGTATTTTTTCATATTTGTAGCTTGTTTTTCTTAGTTAGAATACTGTTATTTAGAATATAGTTAGCATTACTGTTATTTAGACAGTAGTTTATTGTTAAATAGTTGTTGCTGGTTTGTCAACTGTTTGGCCGACATTTTTTTCACAGGCCTGTTTGTTGGTATCCCGTAGTGGTAGTTAGATTATCTATATTTAGTATTTGCTGTTGAGCCCTTTGTTGGTTCATTACGAGTTTTGATAGCGTGTGTCTAATTTACAGGACTTGTTGTTATTTAGTCCATTTGTGTTGATGTTAACCTTCTGCCTTGTGTGTTGTTCTCTAGGCTTAGGTATCTTAGTTAAGCGTTTCCAAGGGCTAGGCCCATTTAAGTTAGAGGACCTAGTCATCTGTTAATATTGCCTTTCTCCTTCAGTTTGTTGGGTTCCCTTCGTGTTCTTGCAGGGCTAGGCCCATTTAAGTTAGAGGACCTAGTCCTCTGATAATCTTGACCTTTCCTTTATTTGTGTGCTGTGTTACCTTCCTTTTTGGCAGGGCTAGGCCCATTTAAATTAGAAGACCTAGTCATCTGTTTGGCGTTTACTGTGGTTTGTTATTTCTCTTCTGTCCTATAGTTAAGCTTCGTTTTTAGTTAGAGGACTTAACTAATCCCCTTTTTGTACCTTATAGAGTTGTTTTCTGCAATTATGTCTAAAGAATCAAAAGAAAAAGATCATAAACTTTTGGGTTTTAAAAAATGTCAGAAATGCACTCAGAAAATGTCCATAACGGATGGGCATAGTGTATGTGTCTACTGTTTGGGGGCCATTCACTTATAAGAGACTTGTACTTTTTGTCACCCTTTTAGCTCAAGAGTCCTTCAAGAAAGGAAAAAAAATGATTTTGAAAGGTCTCCTGAAACCATCATTTGAAGAAGATTTAGGTAGTTCTTCTTCCTCACACTCTACTAGGTCTCCCTCTAGCAAGAAAGAAAAGACTGTGAAAAGGCTATCTCCTGTGTCCCCCGAGAAATCTGGACCTCCTGAGAAAATTTCAAAAACTACCAAGTCTCTCACCTCATCCGCTCCACTACCTTCAGAACTGATTGAGGTTATTACAATTGATATGCCTATATTGGCCCCAAGTACTTCAGAGCTGAAAAAGGATTCCTTAGCTCAGAGCCAGTCAACAGATATTCCACCGGTCTCCCCTACTCTGAGATCACCTTTTTTTCAAAGATTTCACTCTCCAACCCTTTCTTTCAGATTCTCTAGGAGCCAATTGAATGAAGATGAAGTGTGCAGACTCTTGAAGGCGCCGCGGCTGGCAAATTTGCTCTCAGCTCCTGCCCAACTGGCGTCAGAGCCGTCCAAATCTTTGTCAGCCACTACTGTTCCTCCTCCGAGCCATTCCGGTCTATCGGAGCCAGAATATCCAGTACCCTTGCAGTAGAACCTTCAGCACTGGCACCCCAAGTGGCCTTTCCAAAACCAATATCTGCTCCAACACTCTCGGTGCCGTCCGTAGTGTCTAGGAGCCGAAGTTCACCAGTCGGTCCCGAGGGGGATTCTCAGACCCGAGCCTCTTTGGTTCCGAGTCTACCTCTAGGTGCATCGGCTCACCTGAGCTCAGCTCCTACATCAGCTTCAGAGCTGATCTCCCTGGAACCGGGGGTTACCTCTGCTTCTTCGGAACCGGTGGTGTCCTCGGAGCGGGGGGAGTCGGCCTTCGAGCTGATGAGGAGTGTGCTGGCCAAATCTACAGCTTTATGCAAGGATGCTGATGTTCTTCCCCCAAAAGCACCGGCCTCTGTCTTGGCACCACCCTATCCACAGGACAGAAGAGATCTGCAGCCTCAGGAAGACCCTCTGGGTGGTCCCCATTCTTCTGAGACCTCCCCAGAATACCCTTCTCCTCGGAAGAAGACATGCAAGAGGAAGCATGTAGATTCCCCTGATGAGTTTGTTACCTCTGACACTGACCTCAAGGAGTCAGAAGGGTCTCCACAGTCGTCCTCTCATGATATCTCCTTTGCAGATATCCTTGAGATCCTAAAACAGAGAGGCAGTTGGACTACCATCACCCCTTCTGATAAGCAGTTGGTGTACCTGAAGGCTTTCGGATCTCAACCTTCAGCCTGTTGGGTGTCTCTGCCTTTCGACGAGCTCATGGACTTGGTCACTTGAAAGGCATGGAATCACCTGACACCATGGAGCCAGTCCCTAGTAGGCCAAACACGTTTCTGTCAGCCCCCAAGGAAAAGGATTTCTTGACAAAAGGTAGATGCTATGGTGGTGGCAGCAGCCACCAAGAAGGAGCTTGCAGAGACATCCTCATCTATACATCCACCAAACACAGAGTCTGGAACGATGGACAGATATGGGAAGCATGTTTTTTCTTCAGCAGCTTTTACCCTTAGTTCACTGAATTATCTTACCCATTTTACAAGGCTTCAGAGAGATGATCTGAAGGAACTAGGAGATACTCTACAAGGTACTTCAACTACGGGGGGTACCAGAAAAGGTTACTGCTCAGTTATCCACCTTAAACTCCATAGTGAACTCCTCCATGAGACTGATATCCTATGAAGCAGATGGAGCAAGTAGGGCAGCGGGTTCAGGAGTTTCCTTGAGGAGACACTCCTGGATGCGCTTGTGTAACTTTGTAGAACCCTTTAAGTCTACCTTCACAAATGCCCCCTTTGACGGTTCCTCACTTTTTGGACCAAAAGTTAAGGATAGACTCACCAGATGCGAAGAGGAAGGGAAACTTTCTCTGCCATTGGAGTATGTTTTTCCATCCCCTCAAGACTCTACCCTAAAGGGCAGAAAGGCGGGAAGGTGTGGTTCAAGAAATCCCAGAGATTTTTTCCCAGACGCACGAGGTGATTCCTTCCCCAGGGGCAGAGGGGGAGGAAATAATGGTAGACACCATCCTAGAGGCAGAGGGGGTCCACAGAACCAGGGTGACCTCCCTATCAGCGTTCCTGAAAGGAGGTCCAACTGTGCTACTCTGGAGCCAGTCAGGGGACATTTATCTTTGTAACCAGAAGCTTGGCACACCATCACATAAGCCAAGTGGGTACAAAACATAATATCCAGAGGTTACACCATACCCTTTTCCTGCCCCCCTCCTCTAACCAGGAAAATCCTGGATGTTCCACCCAATCACAGGGATCAAGCAACCGTAGAAATCCAAAAGTTGCTAAACAAAAGACTCATCCAAACCGTACCCACAGACCAGATCGGATTTGGAACTTACTCGAGATTCTTTTTAATACCAAAAAGAACAGGGGACTGGAGACACATATTGGATCTCCGTAAACTAAACAGATCAGTAAAGAAGTCCAAGTTCCAAATGGTGACACTGCAGTCTATACTCTTTTAGGGGAAGACAATTGGATGTGCTTGATAGACCTCTAAGATGCGTACTACCACATAAAGATGGACAGAGCATCGAGAAGTCACTTACACTTCCGGTTGGGGTCCAGTCACTATCAGTTTTGTGTGCTGCACTTTGGTCTCACTACAGCCCCCAGAGTGTTCACCAAATGCATGGCAGTAGTAACAGCTCACTTGAGACATCTTGGATTCCAAGTGTTTCTGTACCTGGACGACTGGCTCCTAAGTGCCGCCACCAAGCATCTACTTCAACAGGTCAGGGACATGACCCTACAAATTTGTGCTTAGCTAGGCATTACAATAAACTTGCAAAAATTAGCCTTGTTGCACTGTCAGCATTTTACCTTTACAGGCGCAGAAATAGACACTGTTTCAATGATGGCACATCTTCCCGCCGACCGAATTACGAATCTCAAACAGCAGGTATTTTTCATGTTCCCAAACACAAGGTCAAGACAAAGATAATGCTCAAACTACTGGGAACAATGGCCTCAACCATAAACCTCGTTCTCTTAGCCAGGATGCACATGAGAATCCTACAGTGGTTACTGTTCTCCCAGTGGTCACTTCAGGAACTTCCTCTTTCTCACCCAATCATAATAACAGAAACTTGCAAGAAGGATCTTCGTTGGTGGATTCAATCCAACAAGCTAACCATCAGGAGACCATTTGTTCCACATCAGCCTGTTGCTATTGTGACCACGGATGCTTCCCAAGTAGGGGGGGGGGCATTACCTGGGAAAGACAGTCCAAGGCATATGGCAAGAACACGAGACCCATTTGCACACCAATGTTCTAAAGATGAGAGCAGTACTTCTGGCGTTGCAAGCACTCCACAACTCTCTTTCTCTAGGGACAGCTGCAATCCAGTCAGACAATATGTCAGTGGTATGGTATATAAACTAACAGGGAGGAACCAGATGATACCCACTTTGTCAAGAGGCTCTGAGGGTTTGGCAGTGGGCAATCCCTTCCCAACGCTTTCTAGTAGCAACGCATATCTCAGGAAGTCCAGTGTGGTAGCCAACAAGCTCAGCAGGGCAATTTTGATGCCTCACAAGTGGTCTCTGAATCAGAACATAGCGTAAGTGATCTTCCACAAATGGGGCCAGCCATGCTGTGATCTTTTTGCCACTCCTATGAACCCCAAATGTAGCAGCTGCTTTGCCCTAATCCCCCTCTCCAGGGGAGACACCAAAAGGTGCACTTGTTCACAGTTGGCCCTCAGGACTTCTTTATGCCTTTCCCTCCTCTTCCCTCATATCAAAATCATTCAAAAAGCAAAATCCTTGGGAAGCAAGATGATTCTCATTGTTGCATATTGGCCTCGTCAGATTTGGTTCCCCTTTCTCAGGCCTCATCTACTGGAGGATCCATGGATTCTGGACCCAGTTCCAGACCTGCTGACACATATGTCAGGAGCGCTCCATCCTTCTCTCCACACCCTCAACTTGACAGCTTGGCTGCTCCACTTCCAACCTTAGTCAGGCTTCAGGATTTCAATCCAGCAGTAAAACATATCTTGATATCCTCTGAAAAGGTTTCTACCAGAAAACTATATGCTAGTAAATGGAAAAGATTTTCTTTCTGGGCACAGACCAGAAACATAGACCCCTTCACTGCCCCAACTTCTTCAGTTTTGGATTTCCTTTCAGAACTCTTCCAACAAGGCTCAGCCACTGCCACAATTTAATTCCAACTAGCAGCTATCTCCAGTTTCCACTTAGGTCAGCATATGCCTAACTTGATGGCACATAGACTGTGTAAAGCTTTTTTGAAAGGCACCTCCTTATTGAGACCTCCATTTAAAGAACCTGTCCCTCCTTGGGACTTAAACTTTGTCCTATCGCACTTAACCTTGGCACTGTTTGAACCTTCATCCACATGCGATCAAAAGTTCCCCTCTTGGACAATGATTTTTCTGGTAACCATAGCCTCAGCTAGAAGAGTTTCAGAGCTACAGGCACTTTCAGTCAAACCGCCTTATTTGATCTTCCATAAAGACAGGGTTTCACTTCAAACTAACCCATCCTTTGTCCCTAAGATTTGCTTTCAGTCTAATATTAACCAATCAATTGAACTTCCAGTGTATTTCCCTAACCATACCAACAAGGCAGAGTACAGACTTCACCAACTTGATGTGCATAGACAACTTAGGTTCTAACTCCACAGAATTAAAGAATTCAGGAAGTCAGATCAGTTATTCATATCCTTTTTGGAGGCAAGAAAGGGTATGCCAGTCTCTAAAATCACATTATCTAATTGGCTTTCTAATTGTATAACTTTTATATACTCCTCCAATAACAAGGAACTTTCTTTGAAAGTTAGAGGTCACTCAACCAGGTCAATAGCAACATCTACTGCCTTTCAGGCCAGAATTTTAATGGACAGTATTTGTGCAGCCACGACTTGGGCAAGCTCACATACTTTTATTACTCATTACAAAGCTGATTTGGCCTCCAGGGACAGAGCTTCCTTTGGTTCCACGGTGCATTCCCATGAGCCACCTGAGAAAAAGGGTGCTAGAGACCTTGTCCCATATGTAAGAATGAAGGTGAGATAGGACAACATAACATAAAGAAGTTATGTACTCACCATAACGTTCTATGTTTGTCCATCTCGCCCTTCAGTCTTACGAACCCACCCGCCTACCCCCGTCTATATAATCCTAGTGGACCTGGAAGGAAGAATTTTGCTCTTTCCTTTATGTTGGAGACCTTTCACTATTGTTTCTCCTTTACCTGAGGGTACAGTATAACTATTTTCTATTATAGTTAGCAGTGAACAAGATTTGAGGATTGATATCGCTGCATTATGGGATACCTACCTTGCCACGAACCAACTTAGAGACTTTGACCTTCTGTAATCGGCCGAGTCAGAGCCAAGGATCGGCTCCAAACCCACATGTAAGAATGAAGGGCAAGATGAACAAGAAACATAGAATGTTATGGTGAGTACATAACTTCTTTATTCTGTATATGATCCTGTCCAAAGCAAAAGGTGGGCAGAGATGCCCTTGTGAAGGCACTGCTAGTCATCATTGTCTTTGTCAATGTGTGGTTTAATGTTTGTGGGGGAGAAGTGGAGGATGGAAGTATAAAAATACAATCACAAAGGTGATAGGGCAGAATTGTAAAGTCCTGGAATTTGGAAAGCTGGAAGAGAAAGTCATTCATATGTTTGGAGCCAAATTATTGAATTCAGCAAGCTGTGGAATTGTCAAGGAGGCAGTTATTCTGGGCTGTCAACAAAATCATGAAGTAGAGGTGAAAGAGAAAATTTAAGGCATCCCTGTGGTGCTGTGCCTTTGCTTAAAACTGTGATGCTAGTGTCTGGGGTTTGATGATGAGTCTTGGACATTGACATACCAGCTTGGAGTAGGGCAGAACTTAGTATATTTGTCATTCTTTCTTCCTAGGAGTAAGGATGAAGGTTGCAGTGTTCTGTAACAGCTCCTAGTTGAGTCTGGAATTAAAAGCATGGACCCTGCATGAACATTGCAATAAATAAGAGGACAGGTAGGAAGAAGTAAAAAAAAAAAAGAAAAGATAACACCGTGATTTGTTCTAATTTTAAGAGAAAACAAGAAAAGAAACGGGGTCCTCTTTCTGCATTATTCAGTCCTTAGGGGCTCATCTCAGTTTTCTAGTGGCACAGTATACCTGATTTTCATTTCAAAAGGGAGCCATTCACCTCCAGCCAGCATTGGCCCCATGTCAGAGGCAGAACTGTCCACATTCATTTGAAGAGAACGTTCCTGCTTTCAGGGGGTACACTGGGAATTTGTTCCTTAGTGTACTCTTTAGGTTGAGTTGAAATAC
Organism: Protopterus annectens; assembly: GCF_019279795.1. Classification (NCBI taxonomy): domain Eukaryota; kingdom Metazoa; phylum Chordata; order Ceratodontiformes; family Protopteridae; genus Protopterus; species Protopterus annectens. Next base: position 667,190,147 of record NC_056735.1, on the reverse strand, counting down.
CAAAGTACTGAGGAATGGGAAGATAGAGCTGATTGGCTGTGACAGGAGTTATGAGTCTATGGCTCAGTAGGTAATGGGAGGAGACTGACAGAGGGACATTAAAATAGAAAGATAATTTAAAAAAGGAGAAAGAACAGAAGCTACAGGGGAATGTGAGACCAGTGATTAATTCACAAAAAATACATATGAGAGAGCAGAAGAGAGGGATGGTTGGAATATATAGGAAATACAGTAGAAGAAAAAACAAGTAATCTCCGTGGTATCCCCAAAGTCTCAAAACAACCCACTAAAGTGTAGTGGGTCCAAAAACAAAACAGTGTAAGAAACTTCTCTGTGTGGAAGATTTTCAGCCCATATATTTCTAGTTAATCACTGTATATTAATCAGATCAGACAATAGTAGTAGAAGTAGCGAACGTAAACTTGTCTTAAGGCAAAACAAAACAAAAGGTAATAATAGAAAATATATAATTGTACAGCATTACTAAGTATTCAAAAGTAATCCAAGCAAGGCAGGCAGTCTGTTTGCAGTCGAAAATCCTTTATTAAGTACACAGACAAGCGATCCAAGTAAAACAAAAATAGAGTAATAATTTCCTCACAAGCTTTCTAAATATATATATACTTTTTATCAGGCATGGGAGTGGCTTATTGTGCTGTAAAACAAAGTGTTATTGGTACACATGTTAAACTCACATCTCTTCCCCCATCAGTGTGACATTCGAGCTGGTGCTGCCCAACCTAGTAGCTGTCATAATAATATATAACCCTTATGTATTTTAAATAAAATTTATAACAATGTGGTGCCTCTTATTTAACCAAATTATTAAGTAGATTATTAAGTCTGTGATTTTATCCAAGACAATATACTACATGGCTGGAAATACTCTATTTTTGTTTTAATTGGATCGCTTGTCTGTGTACTTACCTTTCTGAGTTGCCTAAAGTATTAGAAGTATAATAGTCAACATGACAGTTTCATAATAATATAGTTTTATATATGTGATGAAGTTTGATAGAAAATAGGACAACTTACTAACATAAGGAGAAAATGGTCTATATTTAGTTCTTCATCTGAAATAAGTAATATTCTAGGAAGCAGGTCACAATTTGTTTTTGAGAGGGGCACTAACCTTAAAGAGCAGTTATGCTTTCAAGATCTACATATCTCACATAGCTCGCAAACTGTGGGTCAGAACAGCATTATAACTGTTATTTTTGTAGGGTCATATGTAAAAATAGTGTGGAAGACAGTTAATTGTTAATGTTTACCACATATACATATGAAATATTGTTTATCTTGCTACTTGCATAAAATGTACAGCTTTTTGCATAGGAAAAGCAATAGAAACTAAAATAAATTATTTGTGAACATCGCTCTGAAATACATAGGAAAATTATGACAAATGCATTATTTAAGCATGTTACAGAAAAGAGAAATTAATGCAGTTTTGTAGTTTCAAGTGATTCAGAAACTTTATATGAGTAAGAGAAGTGGTTACATTGTTTTATGTGACAAATTTGATTAATATTAATAGAATTTTTTTTCATGTAGATGTTCTGCCAGGTTTGAATACATTAGCAAGTTTCAAAAAGGTATTACAAATAAAGCAAAATGTATTACAAAATTGCATGTTTTTATTATCTGCTTTTTAACATTTCTTTCACTTTTAAGTGTTTGGACTGCTGAGTGATTGGTTGAGTATCGTATGATAACTATTTACACTATTCTGTGTTGTAAATTTTGTATATGCATGGAAAAAGGACTGGCACACAAAAGCCTTGCTTTTCTTCAGTTTAATGTTGATTATTGAATTTTTATATTAAAATTTGAAATTTTGGTGGTTTGGAGTTCCTTGTCATTTTGTTTATTGGATTTTGTTGTGAGCTCCATTTTTAAGTTATCGCTACTGTCTTGTTTTTACTATGGTGTGGGATAAAGCCATATGAGTAGGTATTTGTGAGTCTGCACTTAATGGATAGGAATGTTTAACAGGACTTGGAGATTTGGGCAGGTGCTGTAGCCTTCAGTCTTTTGTTGATTCCAAAGGTAATGCATGTTACAAGCTTCTTTCAGTCGATCCAGTCCCTATGTTTATTCTCTCTAATCTGTAGGCCTTTTTTTAAACTAGTGAATCTCATTTTCTGGTTTTCAAGAGGACCAAGTAATCTTTGTACATGTTTGTCAGGGGAAAAGTAGTTCATGTTAATTAAGTTTGTTAATGAATAGGGTCAACAGCACTGGACTGAATGGAATGAAGAGCCCTCTGGAACTCTAGACATGAACATAACAATCTCTGGTAGAACACTTCCTGAGTAAACTCTAAAGCACTTATTAGAAAGCTAACTTTGAACTCAGTCTACTGGTTGGCCTCTGTATCCCATTGCCTTGAGTATTGCTAACAGCCTATGGTGGCTTACTGGTTCAGTAGCTTGTCTTGTATCAGTAAAGAGGGTGCACATGAGGATCCCTTTTTTTTTTTTCAAAAAAGATTATATCCATAATGGAAAGGTTATTATATCCTTTCCTGAAGCTGTGCTGTACTCTTAAAAGCATTCACTGTACCTTGCCATAATCAGGATATGACTATATGCAATATTTTCAAATATTTTGTAAGAGGGCTACTGATCAGAAGTCATGCAAGTCTAATAATTGAGGAAGCCTATAGAATGAGGCTATTAGAACTTGTTTAAACTGTGGGGATCAACTTCAGAGGTATTAGATATGTTGTACATATGGACTAATGAATGTATGAAGATGGATGCTGCTGTTTTAAGAAACTTATGATGTGGATTTGATTCTCTTGGTAGTCACAAATTGGTATTTTCTGTGTAAGTTTCCTAACTATGTAAGTCATGTATAAGTGGATGTAGAAGAAGGAGCAACTACATAGGAGGAGGTGGGATGGTTGCAGTGTGTTGGGGATATTGTTTGGTCTGTAGGGGAAGGTAAAAGGCCAATTTAATGGGATTATGGATTCAGTATGAACCTTAATGTTATTATTAAGATACATGTCAGGAATTAAATTGCTGGATGGGCACTTTCTGGTCATGTGCCCAATTAACTCCTTAATAGACATCACAAAAAAGCTTCAGGTACTTGGCAGGATATGGCCTGTTTTTTCTCAGGTGTGTGGATTATGGTACATCAGTGACAGTTTGGCAGTTACTTCTGAGCTCTGTGAAGTTTTATAATTGTCCTGGCTGTTTTGAGCTGTTCTGCTGACTTCAGGCTCTTACTTTGTCTCACTAAGCTGTCTTTAAATGTGGTAATAATTTAAAAACATATTTCCCTTAGGTCTTTTAGTTCTACTAGAGAACTGTGTGCCCTGGTGGAGCAAGAAGGTTTAATTTAAAGATCCAGCTTGTTTACCGTTGTATTGGTTTCCAGTCTGTGTTGTCTAGTTCAATAACTAAGACGGCTTCCATGCTTTTCTGAATTTGTGTCCTCTATATAGATTGTTGTAGCTTTACTTCTCTTAAATGACTATGAAGTTAATTCAGGCCAGTGATTACGTAAGGTGTTTGGTAAGATAGTGACACTGTTTCAGTGATCACTACATCATGAAGAGAGTTTCCAGTTACTGGTTTCAACCTTGAAAGCTCTTGGATGAGCCAAGATAGATTGTGGAGGAATAGCAGACATTCTTCTTTTAAGAGAACCTTTCAAACTAAAGTTCCCCATGAACATATGGTTGATCTTAGAATAGAATTCCTTTATATCAGAAAGAATTACTAAGACAAGTGTTAACTGATGAGAGAGAGAATAAAACTGTAAAAAAATAATAGAGTGAATTGCTCATGTACAGGAGGAAATACAACCTTTATTAAAAAAAATATTGTTGCAGTACTTCCTTTTGTTCTTACTGACAGGACTTGTTCAGGCCATGACGGGGAGGAATATAATACATTGCCAATAAAAGATTTAATTGGTCACTCTAACAGTAATTGGATCACCAACTCGTTGGTAGCTTCCCCTTTTAGTGTATTATGATTTTTACTAATGTTATGTAAATTTAAGGTTAATTTTTGATTATTATGAGCTTACCTCCCCTTTCCAATTTCCTTGGGCTCTTATCTTATTATTGTAGTCACCTTTGTCTTAAATGGTTGATAAAACACACCATGTTTCAGACATGATTCTGTTCTGTCAGCAGTATCTGACTTTTCTTCCACTGTTTAAGCTTCTGAATCCATTTAAAATTATTAACAATTATCAGGCAGTTTTTAGGCCTTTTGTTGTAGGCACATTGGTGGGATGGACCATGATGTGATTAGGATTTCCTGTAGATGTGCGATGTTGAATATGCTTAGGAAGAAGTATTTGGAGGGGTCCTTGACACATATGGAAGTTAAAATCACCAGCCAAGATAATTTTCAAGTGGACAGTAAACAATAAAGCTAACATTTTCATATTTAAGGTTTACCTTGATGTTGTATGCTGCTAGTATGACCCAGGTTTCTACTTCATGTTAGCTGATTCCTTCAGTCATTCTGGTTTATGAATATATGAAACAGAGGTAAAATTAAGGTGATTCATAAGACTGCTTTTGATACAGCTAGACCTGTTCACTACTTCTGCAAACCTCAGGCTTCACAGCTCATTTTCTTAGAAGTTGTTCTCAGAGTTTATTTGTTCATTTGTGTGTCTGTCTTTGCATTTGTTTGCTGCTAGAAATATTATCCCTCTCTCAAAAAAGACGGATTCCTTTATGAGCTCCCTTCTTTTACATATAACTAGTGAATTCTAATCACAGTCTTGTGGAGAGTGGGCAAAACTGTAATGACTAACCCAGTATCATGTTATTTGTTGCAGTAATCCATTTCTTCCTTTTCAGAAATATAGAGATGTTCTGCATAAATCCTGAAGTTGTATGTGCCACTAAGAAAGTAGAATATTAAGATGAGATTTAATGGAATAAAGGTAGTGGTTACTCCAACTTCAATTAATTTCATGGATGAAAGAAAAGTACTAACCTCTCAACACTCCTACTCTGTTTGTACAAAGGTAGGAATTCTTTCAGGTCTCTGTTTATTTAGAAAAGAGACAACCGTGTTAAAAAAAATATAGATGCCTGTGAATGTACTAATTATGGACGTAGTCAGAGATATTCTGGCTTAATACAGTCATAGTTAAAAAATGTAAACCTGCAAAAACAATTTCAAACAGGAGGGCTTATAAGCATAAGTCTGAGCTTGTTTTGCCAACTATGTTTTCTATATGTTTTTGCCTCCATGTTTGCCAACCAGTGAGCCTCTCCCTTTCAGATGTCAGCCCATCCATTCCCTTCTAATAGTGCTGTGGGGTGTAGATATGTAGTTTGAATGCTACAAATTACTTGGTTTAGCAATTTTACCACTTTCAATTTAATCAGTACATATTAGATTTATGTCACTGAAGTGATATACTGTATTGCATTAGGAAACTTCTTAGATGTTCTTTAAATATCTAACAGCTGGTATTCTGGAGCTGAAAATATGTTTCATAATATTTAGACTGTTAACAGTATATGCCTTTCCTTGAATAAAATTCATATTCATGTTATTTTTTATTTATTTAATTAACTGGTCTTTGCAAGTATTATTCAGTCCTGACCTGGACTAAAGGATAAGGAGCAAATGCTATATATATGAATAGTGTAGAGCAACCGTGAGCCAGCATGTCTTTGAAAGGTGGAAGGAAACTGTGATAAGTAGAGGAAAAGCACGTTAAGATGAGAAGTATTTACATTTTATGCAGACATTAACCATATGTCAGGTTAGAGACCCGAACCTGGAGATGTTAGACAGAAATATGAATTGGTTTGCCACTGACTCCTTTTATTCCCCCTAAACTGCAGTTGCCCATCTGTAGCATCATAAGAATGAGGTATAGAAATAAAGAAGGCCACCTTGTGTTATACATATAGTCTTTTCATGTTCTAAAAATGTACAAACACTGTAAAATGTCCACACATACTTAAGACTGGGAATATCTCATCATTAACGAAAACATCTTGTAGTGTAGATACCACATGTAGATCATCCTACTTTGAAAATGAACATACAGGGCACTGTATTTTTGAAAGTGCTGTGCAAATGCAGCAGTGATCCTAGAAAGGGATCTTTTAAGGTTGCATCATTGTTAATTTACCAAGAAGCCTGTGCTATTCTCTGTGTTAAATATTACAAGAGTACCTATTCACATTATTCTGGCAATGAAGTTCAGTAAAAAAGTCCTGGCTAGCAAGAGAAACATTATTCAGTAAGAGTCACTTTATATTCAAAAACTAACCACTGATTGTTCATAGTATTCAACTGTGGGAGGTCAAAATCGGCAAATGTGTTCATGATACAGATTGCATTACACATGAAAAGCAGTTCAGTATTTGATCTGAAATAAAAATCACTGTGGCTACCAAAATGACTGCAATTTTTTTACCTTGATACAAACATTATAAAAGATATAAACCTGTATATTTGTGACAGCTGTATGTATTTCTTTTTTTGTACGTGGCTTAGGTTGTAGACATTCAATAAGTCATCAAAGAAACATGAAGACATGCAGCAAAATTCTCAAATGATAAACAGTTAATGTGCAGTAAGTTGCAGCAACTGCACTAAACTGTATACCATTGCATACAGAATACATTCCTGAGCCATCTCCAGAGTCTTGCATGAGCAGTAAAGTAAGGAAGAGAAATTTAAGTTCTGCCATACAGTGACATTGCTGAAAAAGCTATTTTAATGCCATTATTTAATAGCAAAATAACACAATTATTTTTAGATAATGTTTGTTTTCCCATGGCTGAATTTGATCAGTCACAGTGGTGAAGCAGATCATACCAGTAATGGCCAAACCCTGCATTACCCAACCAAAATGTGATATTTTGCAGAAGCATATAATGAAACATATGGAAAACACAACATGAGTTTTTTCAGTATCAGCTGCAGTGTAAGTGCATTCAATATCCTACTGGCCAACTTTATTTAATATTCTATTTTATTACTAGCTAACATATGTGCTGGAAGATGCTGAAGGGTTGGGGAGGATGATGAGAAGGGCACTTAGTTATCAGAAAGGGGCAATGTTTTGTTTTTTTTTAATTATTTACTATCATAATGCAAGCATTTATGTGATATAAGCAGTGTACAGTGTTAACGGGAGTTACATTATGAAAGACTCCACAGAAATTTTATATAAAATTAAAAGTGAAGCTAGTGTTGATATATGATCCAGTAACAACTGTACTACTACTAATCCAGTACACTGGTGTGAATTACCCGTTCTTTACTCCAGTAAGTATATGTTTCATACATAGAAGAAAGTGTGGAAATGTAAAGAATCAAAGCATATTGTTTAACCCTACTTACAAAAGCAAAAAGCTGCATATTCCTTTTGAACTGCCATTATGCTTATTTTTGTACACAGAACTGAATGCCATTTCTTGTCATCTAGTATTCACCAAATAATGTACAGAAAGTTAAGCAGAAAGCCCAGTTTATATACCATGTCGGAACTAAAATGGATAGCACATTTTTGTGTTATAATAGTAGAAATGCAATGCTATTTTAATTTCTTAGATTTTTGTGGAAGTAGTTATAAAGATAGCAATGTTTCTATCCCACATACCTCATACTACATAGCTTCTCTTGTGAAAGAAATGCAGGTTCTGTTGACAAAGAAACAGAAATAGCTATTTACAGTCAACTAAGTATTCATCCAGACACAAATGTCTTTCTTCAGTTATAGTAACATTATCTAGCCCATTGATTATCTCTGCAACAGCTGTCCAAAACACCTCAGAAGCTGATAAAATACAAAAGAAAAATATTAAGAGATTCATGACTTCTTAATGGTGTACCTGCGAGTGATATCGACACCATCTTTTGACTCACCGGTTTCTAAAAGATGCATATCATAAACTGGTGAGTTGAAAATCTTAAAATACACAAAAAATCTTTTTATCTTGCAAGGAGGCAAGCACCTCTACATCTCTCCATGTGGGGGACTTCAACCTCACCCTCCATAAATTATATATACCAACTCCACAGTTGTACCACAGTGGGGAAAACAGGAACCCCCCCCCCCCAAGTTCCACTGGCTTGCAAAATACAACACACTGTACCGAAACTCGCAACAGTGTTAGATTTTCAAACTGAAACCACTCATCCAAATGCTGCAATGACTATATGGATAACCTCTTTCTAATAGGTGAAAGTACACAGCTTACAGCATTCCTCATCAAGTCTATTTGCCAAAAGCTTAGATCCTCATCAAGCACACAAAAATACTTTACTCCTCACACACACCACTTATTCAACAAAGTGAAGCAGACAGTGATGTTCATCGTGTTTCACTGCTGCAGTCATTACAGTTGGGTTATCCTGCCATCAGGTGATCCCGTAGTCGGCCAGAGTTCCAAAGTCTTGGTCCGGCGTCGGTTGCTGTCGCTTCTTCCCTGACGTCAGTGCATCAGGGGTATATAACATGCAGCCAACGCCATTTTCTTCAGTCTTTCTTGCTGCGCGGTGCCTGAAGCAAAAGCAGTTCGCAAGTGCTGGTCAGCCGACTCCTGAGATTTTAAATTTGATTTCAGATCCGAAGTCTTCAATAAAGCTAAGTACCCCGTTAGGGAAACTTTTTCTTGCCTCAGACCGATGTCAGTAAAAGTTAATAACTGTATTTCTTGTGGGAAGCAAATACTTCATAAGGATTTTCATTCTTACTGTATTCCATGCCTAGGCCCAGATCACATCACTAGTTGTCGGTTTTGTGCTAGATTTAACAAACGCACTGTTAAACGTCGGTTTGATTTTGCACGCCATTACTTTGGCCGAAGGTTTAATTATACCATGCCGTCGGAACAACCGATGACCGGAATTCACAAAAAATGCAAAGATAAGGATAAGTCAAGCCAGACAGGTACTACAGAGTCCCTGACTCACACAAATTTCTTTACAGAAACCCTGCTGCTGACCCAGAAACTATTTCCCAGGGTCCTAAAGGGGTAAAGGCCTCCACTGCCAAAAATCCAGTTCCCTCGAACAGGGATTCCAGAGCATTAGACAGATGGGGGAAAAAAGTTTACACCTCTGCAACCTTAGCAGTGAGGGCTTTAAACTGCCAGTTTCACATGCTTAAATATCAACAGTATTTACTGTCTCAGTTAAAGCAGAAAATGAGTACAAGTGCAGAACAACCTGATTTTAAGGAAATGCAGGATTTATTGCATGCAGCTGAACAAGTGGGAAAACATACGTTGCAATGTGGTTTTGATTCATTAGAAGCTTCTTGTAGAGCAGCAGTTACAGGATCTGTGATTCAAAGGCATGCTTTGAAGGCATGCTTGGTTAAAGGAATAAACCTTACCAGATCATGTCAAGGCTAAATTATTAGATGCTCCTTTACAGCAATATATTTTATTTGGTGTTAAAGCTGAGGAGGTTTTAAAGAAAATGGAGGATAAAGCAAAATCTATGCAAACAGTGAAATATTTCTTACAGGTACAGCCACCAAGATTTAGTAGAAATTGGCCTACTAAAAATTGGTCCTTTCCATTGTCAGGCAGGCCACAAAGAGGCAGATTTCAGCCCCAAGGATCTTACAGGCCACGACAGTGGGATGCTTCAACACCCAAAGGAGGTGAGGACAAGTCACAACCTTACAGGAAACAATCTCAATGACTTTCCCCTACCAATGCCAAACTCTACCCTGTTGGCAGCTCCCTTAGGAGAAAAACTAGCACTTTTTTCACAAAACTGGAAAACAATCACCCAGGACAAATGGGTGCTGAATATTGTGTCTCAAGGTTACAGGTTCCACTTTCACACTTTACCGAGGTTAAAAAGAATGCCAGACCCGCCACAAAAATCAAAGGTCAGAGGCACAAAAGCAAATTACAGCCCTCATGGACATGAGAGCTATTCAAAAAGTACCTCTGCAGGAACAAGGACAAGGTTTTTACTCAAGACTCTTCCTGGTACCCAGAAAGGACAAAGCCTGGAGACCCATTCTAGACCTTTCCACTCTAAATACTTACCTGGATGTTACAAAGTTCAAAATGTTGACACTACAGCAGCTCCTTCCCGTGTTGGACAAGAAAGCTTGGCTGGTTACTTTGGACCACAAAGAGGCATACCTGCATGTCCCTATCAGACAAAATTGCAGAAGATACCTCAGATTCATAGCTGGTTCAATGCACTACCAATTCTCTGTACTGCCCTTTGGCTTATCTACTGCGCCTAGGATCTTCACAAAGTGCCTGGCACCAGTAATTGCATTTTGCAGACAAAAAGGAATTCAAATATATCCATACCTGGATGACTGCCTGATTCAAGCAGAGAGCAAGGACATTCTTCTAAAGCATCTGGCTTTGTAAAAAAGTTATTAAGTTGCCTAGGGTACATAGTAAATTAAAAGAAATCAACACTAGTGCCCTCACAAGAGCTAATATTCCTGGGTGCTAGCTTAAATACAACGGCCCAGATGGCTTATCTCACGCCAGACAAACAAAGAGAACTGACTCAGTATTTTCAAATGATGGCAACAAAGTCCCAACTCCCTGCAAGAAAAATTCTGCAGGCCTTGGGATTCATGGCTTCCTGCTACTTCTAATTCCATAAGCCAGACTGCATATGAGGAAATTACAATGGTACCTGAAAAGTGTTTGGACGCAACACTCACACAGCTTGGAAATGGAAATTCCGTTAATTCCCTGCCTGCTACAGGAGTTTTGATGGTGGGCACAGGCATGTCACCTCAACAAGGGTCAGCCTTTCACTCTACCCACAGCCAAGCAGACTCTAACAACAGATGCTTCGGATTACGCCTGGGGAGCACACATGGCAGGAAAATGTATTCAGGGCAAATGGACCACAGACCAACTACATCTACACATCAGTCAAAAAGAGATGTTGGCTGTACAAAATGCCATAACAGCTTTCCAAGGACCTTCTGCATCCAGGACAATTACTTTTAAAGACAGACAACACCACAGTAATGTGGTACATAAACAAGCAAGGGGGCACTCATTCTTACCCCCTATGCCGACAAGCCATGACCTTGTGGAACACAGCCCTAACTTATCAATTTCATCTGCAAGCACAATTCCTGCCAGGAAAGAAAAATACTCTGGCAGACGAACTAAGCAGAAACATCATGGATCCTCACGAGTGGAAATTAAATCCACAAGTTTTCAGCATGATAATGCAAGCATGGGGGTGCCCGGACATAGATCTCTTTGTCTACCCACTGAACTGCCAACTACAAAATATTCTGCACAAGAACTTATCACACACAAGCATGGAAAGTGGATGCTCTTTCGTTCAGCTGGAAAGGCCTGCATGTTTATGCCTTCCCTCCTCTGCCTCTCCTTTCGAAGGTTCTCCTAAAAGCCAGACAAGAAAAACCACAGATGATACTGATTGCTTCAGACTGGCCACGCCAACATTGGTACCCAATCTTAAAGAACTTAGCTCAAGGCTCACCGTGGATTTTGCCTCAAATTCCACACCTTCTGACTCATAGGTTCATAGGTTCATAGGTTTATACTAGGCTATCTGCCCTAAGGCATTTATAAGCCTAGCCCAAATTATTGTGGCTTACGCCACCCCTTATATGAAAAAATACTGTGCCCATTAGTTTGTTGTGCCTCTGTCCAGCAGTGACCCAGAGATGATTCCCGGGGTAAACCTACGATCTCCCATCCACAGGTCTAGATTTCTCTTGAACAGAGTCAGCGAGGTGCTCTGCCTCACATGGACCGGGATTTTATTCCACAGCATAGGGAGTCTCTGAGTGATAAATCTATCCCTCCAGCACGTCCTATTTATATCCGTGCTAAGGTTTAAGTCGCTTGCTCTAGTGGTTTATGGATTTGGATTTTTTGAGGTGGAGCATGTCCATTAATTCCGGGTTGGACATGGCCTTGTATGTCAGGCACATGTCACCTCTGAGCAGACGGTATGCGACTGAATAGAGCTGGAGTTTCTTCAATCTGGCAGCATATGACAGATTTTGGAGTCCCTTTATCCTTTTGGTGAGGAACTTTTGGGGTCTCTCCAATTGCTGCAGATGTCGGGTGAGATACATCCCGAATGGGGCATTGTACTCGATCATTGGTCTGATAAGTGAAGAGTACAGGGGAACAATGACCTCACTAGATCTGGATGTGAATCCTTCATGATCAGGTGGGCAATGTAGAAGGTCTTTCTAACCACTTTAGCAATGTGAGTGTCAAAAGAAAGGCCACTGTCAACCTGGGTCCCCAGGTCCCTGATAACCTCTTCTTTGCTTAGTGGATTGCCACCTATATGGTAGCTTGGGGTTACCTTGTTTTTCCCGAAGGGTATGACTATACATTTTTTGGCGTTTAACTTCAGGCCATGGCTCTGGCACCAGCTATCTGTTTCCGTGAGTCCCTTCTGAAGGATATCAGTGTCCGATGCACTTTCCACTATGGCGCCCAGTTTGCAGTCATCTGCAAACTTTGTCAGCCAAAGTCCTCCCATGTTGGCCTGTACTTCTGAGAAGTAGATGCCAAACAATAGGGGGCCAAGGACCGAGCCCTGTGGGACACCACTTGTGACCGGCTTGGAGTCTGACACAGCGCCAGCAACTCTAACCCTGTGGGTTCTGTCCTTAAGCCAGTTTGCAACCCATCTTGTGACATATGGGTTTACATTTAAGCTGGTAAGTTTCTCTACAATACCCGAGTGGGGTATTGTGTCGAAAGCCTTTGCAAGGTCAAGGTAGGCTGTATGGACTGCCCTTCCCTCATCAATGGCCTTGGTGACTATTTCGAAGAAGTCGACCAAGTTCAAAAGGCATGATCTTCCCTCGACAAAGCCAAACTGGGTCGGGTCCAATGTCTGCAAGTCCCCTATATCTTTGTTTATGAGCTCCATTATGATCCTCTCCATAGCTTTGCAGACTAGACTTGTTAAGCTTATGGGGCGGTAATTACCAGGGTCCGTAGAGGCGCCACCTTTGTGGAGTGGGACCACAGTTGCCGCACGCCACTCCTTGGGCACGTATCCTGTGGTAAGGCTGAGATTAAACAGCTGCCTTATGTGCGGGTTTAATTCCTCATTTAGCTCGTGTAGCACACAGCCGGGGACACCATCCGGTCCCATTGATGCTGTGTTTTTAGCTTTAGAGAGAGCAGCTTTCACCTGCGCATTTGAGATGTCCGGGAGGCTACACTCGGCTGGGATAGTTATCTCTCCTTTAGGGGAGAGGGGTGAAGTTTGCACTGAACCTGTCTGCCAGTATGTTGGCAATGTCTGTGGGTTCAGTGATTTTGTATCATTTTGGACTAATTCTGAGCATATCTGTGAGTTTCCACCCAGGTTCCTAACATAGCTGAAAAAGGCCTTATGATTGTCCTTTGAATCCATGGCAATTTTTCTCTCAAAATTGGCCTTAGTTGATTTTATGAGTGCTCGTAATTTTTACTAATAATGATCAGGGGTGACTTCCCTTTTATGGATTTTGTTCTATCATGTAATAGCTTTCTCCTCTTATTGTAAAGTTTGTTAATGGCTGGGGTCCACCAGACTGGACGTTTGCCCTTTGTGGAAAGAGTCTTGGTTTTATTTGGGATTGCCTGATCCATGCAGTCCTGGAGGTGTTCATAGAAGGCATTTGTAAGGGCTTCCGCAGCTTGGGTTGTGGTTTCCTCTGACTCAGGGGCCTTGAAGGATACCACACCAGTCTTGAGTAGTGTGAAGTTTGCTTTAGAGAAGTTCTTCACTATGGTCTTTTTGTTTGGGGTGGGGGCGGGATGTGGATTTCCAGTGAGATTAGTTTATGATCAGATCTCACCAATGAGGGATATACTTCCGGTGTGGAGCATTTTGTCCCCATGTTTGTGACAATGAGATCTAGTATATTTTCTCCTCTCGTGGGAACAGTGACTAGCTGTTCCATGGCATTTGAATTTATGAACTCCAGGAACCGTTGGGCTAGAAAGTTAGGGCTTGAGTAATGTTCCCAGTCTATATTCGGGTAGTTGAAGTCACCCAATATGATGGTGTTTGGAGATACATTTATACCCTCCAGTGTCTTCAGGAAGGCTGTGTGGGGTTCCTGAGTTTGAGAGGGTGGCCTGTAGCATGCTACAATTTGTAGAGCAGTTTTGCCTATTGTTAGTTGCACCTGGATGGTTTCCGATGCAAGATCACAGGGAAAGGCTATTTCAAAGCAGACCTACTCAGCAAAACAATCAGATCCTGCACAGTCAGCTCAAAACCTTATCCCTGGCTGCATGGCAGATTCCTTAGCCAAACAGACAACACCTCTCTCTAAAGCTGTTATGGATGTCATTTTGGAAGCCAGGAGGCCTTGCACCAGGAAATCTTATTCGGAAAAGTAGAAGAGATTTTGTGCCTGGAACCAGGCTCAAAGCCTTGACTCTCTTGTCCCTAACATTCCTCAGATACTACAATATTTAACTGAGATGCTGGACAAAGGGCTATCCTTCTCATCCATTAAGATCCACGCTTCCGCCATCTTGGCTCATTACAACACAGATCCTCCTATTTTCTCTCCTCCATTGCTAAAGCAGTACCTCAGTGGGGCTAAAAACATAAGACCGCCCCAGAGAGCACCAGCACCTACTTGGGACCTCAACTTTGTCTTGGAAAAACTAACTTTACCTCCTTTTGAGCCAGCTAATACAGCAGAAATAAAATATATATCATGGAAAACTGCTCTGCTACTGGCAATAACCTCAGCACGAAGAGTCTCAGAACTACAGACACTAATGCCAGCGGAGCCCTTTATCATTTTTCACCAAGACAGGGTTTCCTTAAGAACAAACCCTTCATTTATGCCTAAGGTGGTATCCAGTGTGGCTTTTAACCAATCTATTCACTTGCCAACATTTTATCCAAATCCCCAAAATAAAGGGGAGAGAATTCTACATTCCTTGGACATACACAGACAATTACGCTTCTACTTGGACAAGACAAAAGCTTTCAGGAAAACTGAGCAACTGTTTGTATCCTATGCTGCAAGATCACAGGGAAAGGCTATTTCAAAGCAGACCATTTCAAAGTGGATAGGACACTGTATCCAGTTCTGCTACACACAGCATGGGAAGCCTGTACCATCTAACATTAGACCACATTCTACCAGGGCAACTGCAACTTCTACTGCCTATCTTGGAGGAGTACCTACTAAGGACATTTTGGAAGCTGCAACTTGGAGTTCAGTGCACACCTTTACCAAGCATTACCACTTGCCTCTTTACTCCAGATCCAGGGCAGGCTTTGTCACTGCAGTGCCGCAGGGCCTCCTAGCCACACCAGATCCTCTCTCGACCCAGCCACCCTGACTCAGCTTTGGGATTCAACCAAAGTGTAATGACTGCAGCAGTGAAACATGATGAACATAGTACAGTTTTGTACCTACCATAAATGTAGATGTTCGAATGTCTTCACTGCTGCAGTCCAGGTTACCCTCCCTCCATCCCCTCTTTCTTGGCTAGGACTTAGCTACACTTTTCTACCCTATACTACCTATGTGGTGTTTTTGCTGGTAGCTGAATTTTATTTTTCATGTATGCTTTATTAGCAATATGTATTGCCTATCTATTTGGGGGCACCTGACATCTGGGACAAGAGAAACTGAAGAAAATGGCGTCAGCTGCATCTTATATACCCCTGACGCACTGACGTCAGGGAAGAAGCGACAGCAACCGACGCCGGACCAAGACTTTGGAACTCTGGCCAACTACGGGACCGCCTGACGGCAGGATAACCCAATTGTAATGACTGCAGCAGTGAAGACACTCGAACATCTACATTTATGGTAGGTACGAAAGTGTACTTTCTCTTTTTATAGCTTTATTCGAGTCTTGTGGCTCCACATAAATATGACTTTTATTTGGTTTCACTACATCTGTTTCTGAATCACACCCATCTTCTCCACAAGGCAGATACCACTTGATTCTGAACTGCATAGTTTATGGAACTTTATTTGAACCGTGTATTACAGGATACATTACATTTGCCTCAATATGATAAGCTTTTGGTAAACAACCAAAGCTAGTAAACAAGTCTTCATACTAAACATTTCTCGATCCAGATATTATCTGGAGCATTAGCAATGCAAATTCTTTCCTTCATGACAAGCTATGAGAAGTCAAACAACCCCATATCAAAGCTGCATTCACACTGTGAACTATATGGAACTGAATATTTGATTTCTGTTCTTATATTCACACACAAATACTTTCTGATCATTTAGTTTTTGCATAATAACCCCAGTATGCAAGGAGTTTATATAATGGCTGCTTCAAACTGTTCTTTTTCAGACCAGTTGCTTCAAACCATTGAAAAGATGTTTACATTGCACTCTGCTCCAGTGTTTTTGTGTGTGGTGTTGGGTGCCATTTCCCCTTGACTGCAATATTATCAATAATATTTTTAGCACAAATCCATATTGTGAAACCCTACGCAAATGTATTCTACCAATAAAGTGTTGGATGACAGCTAGGTAGTACAATTCACCTTCACTAGAAGAAGCTCTTAATTATGACAGTCTGTTCCACTACCACTTCAAAATGTACCCAACTTATTTTATTTATTTATTTATTTTTAACTTTATTTTACATTTGTTGACTGGAATAGTCCGAATGGATACATGTCCATTTTCAGCGGAGGCCCGGGGGAGAAAAGCTCCATACATATTACAAAAAACTATTTCATATATACATGTAAATTACATTTTACAAATTCCATACAGATTTACATTCATTAAAAGTATCTAAGTATCACACAGTCACACAAAGCTATTAGGTTATTAACTGAATAACTTAGATATAGTCACTTAGAGACGAGAAAGTCCTCATTAGGCACACAGTTGAGGAGGAAGAAGTTAGTCAGGGGTAAAGCAAGGACATAACCATCAACTTTTAAAGTATTGTATAAGTTTTTTTTTGAATTGGGCTAAAGAGGGTTCTGAAGTTAGGTCAGCAGGAAGTGAATTCCATGGTTTACCAAAAGAGTTGGCAAACAGAGCTTCCCCAGCTGAGCTGTTAGTTTTTAACGTCTAAACTAACATTTCGTTAGATGATCGGAGTGTCTTGAGATTCTGGTAGGGGATGATAAGACTTTTAGGAACAGGCGAATATTCGGACTGGTAGAGAATCTTATGGGCAATTACTAGTTGGTTGACCTGAAGTAAGTTAGGTAGTTCAAGCCACCCTAGAAGATTAAGGTTAAGACAGTGGTGGGTTCTATAGGCTGTACCAGTGGCAAATCTAGCAATGTGATTAGAGCAGCTAGTGAACTTGTTCAGGTCAATTTTACTCAAGTTTGTGAATAAGGGCGAGGTGTAGAGGAGCGTAGAGAGAAGGTGTGTATAAGCAATAACAGTCCTAGCTAAGGGAGTTAGGAAGGGTTTAATCCTATATAGAGAGCCAAGTTTTTTATTAACTACTTTAATCGTATAGTTAATATGTAAGTCAAACTTCAGGTTATTGTCAACTATTGCACCTAGGAGCTTGGTAGAGGGATCTGGAGAAGTAATGGTGCCATTGTTGGATTTTATGGAGAAGGTTGGGGGGTGGACCTTCGAGATGGAGAGAACAGCAGCAGCTTAGATTTGTTGGTATGGTGATTAAGGAGCCAATTTTCAACAGCATTAAAAACATTTTGGGATAAAGACTGCAGCACTGTTGGGGATGTGGCTGAACATATTAGGGTCAAGTCGTTCACGTATTGAATACAGATAGCATCTGGGTTGACCTTGTGCAGGTCATTAATACATATGGAAAATAGGAGAGGTCCTCTGCCTGGGTGTCTAGGGAAATTGTTTCTAGTGTATGTATAAGTAGTTGGTGGTTTACCATGTTGAAAGCCTTGGAAAGATCTAAAAAGATGGCTGAGGAAAGTTTATTACTGTTTTGGTTTTGATTTATGATGTGAGTGAAGGAGAGAAAGGCAGTGGTGGCACTGTGGTACGGTCTAAAACCATGTTGAGAGTTTTTTAGATTGTTCTTGGTAAGATAGTTCAGGAGTTGTCTATGGATGCATTTTTCTGTAATTTTGGCTAGCGGTGACAGAATAGCTATGGGTCTGTAATTTGAGAGCTCCTTTATGGAGTGGGATAACATGGGATATCTTCCAGATGGAGGGGATGGATTTCCAAGGATTTCCAAGAAGATAATCGATGCAGCCACATCATTTTGCCTTATTTGCTTTTAAAATACCTGATTTTATAGCAAAGCACTTACTAAATTATGGCAGACATTACACACACACACCAAAAAAAAAAAAAGAGGTGAGCCAATGAGTGATAACCGATAATACTGTAGTATCAGAACCACACTAAAAACTATAAAAGACAAGAAAGGAGTATATAACAAACTTTAAGCGTAACCCAAATTTAATATATCCCCTTTTCATCTTTCCCACGACATACTAGCAGACAATGAGGTCATACCAATTCAACATGAATTCAATATTTAAACATAAATTATCCAATCGACAAACACTATCAGTTTCACAATAAAACACTTGGATTAATACATTTAAAGACACATGCTTAAAAATCTCTAAAAACAGTTGTTTCACTTAATTAAATATGAAACTGAAAATATGTAGAGACATAATTAATATATCATTTTATATGTTTCACTTTTAGTCTTTTGTCCTTTAAGAAGCATTTTATATTAATGGCCTTACTGAGGCCAGGGTGTTCATCAGCTTGTAATGCTGTTTGCCAAATAGTCTCCCTTTTCTCTACACTCTTTTTAAAATCTCCACCTCTTTTGTCTTCAGGGACATGACGTAATACAAAAAAACATGGACTTTTTATACTTCAATAAAAACCACAACAAGTAAAATCACTCCAACAGCAGCCCAGTGGTGCAAAATCAGTATAACCGTCCAAAACATAAACCACCACAGTGCAAGGTTACAGAACACTATTTATTGCAAAAATATAAAAACGAGTAAAAATAGTAAGCACTTTCGTGACAAATGCCCCTTCTTCAAACCATTAAAATGATGTCCCCACAACACACTTAAATACACAAGTCAATAAACTATTATCCAATAAAATCTAAACACAAATAAAATAGAATTAAACACTTAGTGAATATCGATGCTCCATTACTCATACTGGCCAATCAAATATGATCTTAAGGATAAGAAACCTATCAAATGCTTATAATCTTAGCCAGTCATGAGCACTGAAGCACGCTCACTGTGGTAGGATATAAAAGTACCAATTCTAAATACTCAATGCAACATATACTACAAATCAGATTTATAACTGCTCATATTCACCAGAGTCGAATAATAGTGGACTGTGGTTATTCATGCCTGCTCTAAATAGATGCTATCACTCGCATGGATTCAAAGAACAGAATGATAGAACATCAATGAATATTTGCTTCCTAACAAATTATATGGCAAGATCACCATTATATGTGCCATAGCTGTAGATTGTCTAACACCTCCATCAATAATGAAATATTACTGATTTCATATTCCCTACTTAATAGATTCCTACTTGTGCACAATATGTCAAGCTGTACGGCTACATCACCACTGTATATATTATAATCAGATATCACAGACTTCTTAAATTAATGCCTGTAAATTCAGGTTAAAAGAAAATCATTAACCTGTGCATCAGCATTGCCGAGTACCTTCTTTGTTGCGGCAAAACCACTACTGTGTATACACCTTAATGTATTGTCACAAACACTTACATGAGCAATAAACAAAGATTTTGACCAGATAACAAAAATAGCTAGCCTCAGCATCAAAATTGCTGGATACGTTCTTTAAGTGTCTGTTTGTTCTTAAGCTAAATTAATATACTTGATCTCCAGTTGTGGGATACGTCATTTTTCTAAGACTAAAGCTAACTAAGCTCCTGGACCTGTCAGGATTGTCAAACATATTTATTCTCCAATGACCTGTGCTAAACATCAAAGGGGCATGATATAGGTATCTAGCTCCAACCAGCATGCTCATCTCTATGACCAGTCAGTGTCTGCAGGCAAAATATTGACCCAGTCAGAATCTGAGCTGCTGGCAATCCAGCGTAGCTGCCATATCCATATCTTATATAAAAAGTAAAGCCTCGTTCCACCTATCATAGATCTTATAAACCTTAAACCCTTATGGCAGGAGTTGTTTTGCTGATGCTCATGAAAACTAGCCAGACTCTGCACTAGATATAAAGAGTGTGAAGTGCGGCCTGCAGCAAACAGACATTCATATGATAACCAGTCAGTGTCTACAAATGTTACACTAATCCAATCAAAAAACAGAATTGTTATATAATCGTTGTGTATGGACCATTATCATATTCAAGATGAAAACTCCCAAATGAACATGTTAACTTCCTCCAGCGAGATATCACCATGATTAAATGACCACAGCTAAATATCTAAATGCATATAATAATGCATCATCAACCGATTATAACTGACTACTACATAAAAACAAAGGATGAAGCACATTAAACTCATGATCGTTACGATCTATGGAACTTACCTTATCAAAAATTATGATTCACTACCTATAGGTGCGCAGATCATCCACAAACATTCTTTATCCGACAAACTCCTCTATCACATAGAAATAGTAATCCAACTGTACCATCGCATCTTGACACCAACTGTCTTTTAACATATCTAAACTACACACTAGGGTGTTGTTGATACTCTCACTGCTGGATTCTCTTATTTTGCTTCGCTTTTTTTTAAGGGTGGCTATAAAAAAGGGCAAAATAACTATGTCTTTTAGATACAGTTTCATTAGTACTTTCTAATAACCATGTTTCCTTATAACCCCTGTCTAAGAAAAGGGAGAAGATGAAATTGATTTCTTATTTAAAAATAGTATCCTGTGTGATAAGTCTAGAAGCCCTGATATATTGCCCTTTCGGTATGTTTTTCTTTATGAACCCAGGTTGATTACTGTTAAAATGCAAATAGCAATTCGTAAAAGTATCTTTACTATAAATACTGCTCTCAAAGGACATATTTATCAAGTCCCATTCTATAGTAATGTCCAGGAAGTGTATTTTTGTACCCGCACTAGCTAATGTGAACTTTAAAAAAAAAAGTCAGTACTTTAGTTCAATGCTTAAATTAACTTTCATAATAAAAAGCAAATCATCCATGAACCTTCTGAACAATATAACTTTCCCAAAATTAGTAGTACATGGTAGCAATTTGGTCTGCCACCAGCCCAAAACAATGTTTGCAAAAGCCGGAGCTGCGGCAGCCCCCATTTGCAATACCATTAACCTGCTGGTAATACTTTTAATTAAATAAGAAATAATTATGTTCCAACAATTCATCCAACAATGAGCAATACAGGTTAATATTATCATTAGAATAAGAGGTCTTAAAAATCAAATAATGTTTGACATATTCTAATCCTTCTTTCCATGGGATACTAGTAAATAATGAGGTTATAATATTGTCACCCTTGTATTGATATTTTTCATTAAACACCCCGATTTGATCAAGAAAATCCCATGAATCTCATACAAAAGAGGACAGTTTATTCACTAACTGGTTTAAAATGGTACCCATATGCAAGGAAATTCCTTCTATGATGGCATTAGGAGTGGACGCAGTGGGCCTAAATGGGGGGATCTAATGTGTTTTTATATATTTTGGGCATCCCAAAAAGAACCCCAATTTTGGGGTTCTCAATAAGTATGAAATTGTATAATCTGTAGTCAGTTTGACTGTTCATTAACAAGTCATACAAAACCTTTTTAAATAGTTGTACCCCCAATGAGTATAATCCAATGAAACGGCTTTATATTCAACATTATTTTATAACATAACTTCCATAGCTCTCCTATAAACATATTCATACATTATAACTAATCCCCTTCCCTTGTCTGCTTTCATTGTTCATAATTCTTTCATGTTTTTCAGTTCTTCCAAAGCTACCGTGTCATCAACAGAAAGATTGTAATAACTTCTTTTGTTTTTATTATTAACCAGTTTTCTTATATCTGCTTCACAACTCTTTACAAATAACATACGGGTATTGTGTAATTTAGGATAATATACCTAAGGTTTAGTGAAATCATTTTTAGTACTTATATCTTGTAATAAGTAGTGTAAATTAAGATTCCTGATATAAAATTTCAACTCGAGGAGCATACTAGTTAACTTAGCACTCTGAGATGGGACAAAATTTAAACCATACCTTAACAATTTTTTGTGCACATCATAAAACTGAACATTAGCTAAACTGAACAATTTGCAACCATAAGTCATATCAAGTCCATCTTTTAGTCATTCTTTTGTTGGCTTTTGTTTTTCCCACAATACTGATTCAATAGAGGTGGCATTTTCTATAACATCACTTTTTTGAATTGGAGCCATTGGGATCACCATCATTCTCTCCTTTATTGTCCACTGGACACAGTGGAAGTTCCTCTATTTCATCCGCAAACTCACTATCTTCCAAAGGGTAGGCTGCCCCTACCAAATTACTCTTTCCGTTTCTGGATACCCATTCCCAATTTCAGCCTCTCCTCTTAAAGAGGACCTCACCTCCAACACACGAACTGTAGTATGAGTAATATTATTGGAATTGCTCGTTGCCCTTTTGTAACCTTTATTAATGGGAAAGGCTATATTACAATCATAAACCTCCCAGTCTCTAATAATTTTCTTTTGTTTATGGATGATAACAGTTTTCTCAAACCTTTCTAAAAAAGAAAAATGTTCTCCTAATCAGTTTTCATCTCTGGTAATGTCTGCAATAACTTTACAACAGCTTCATCCAACTTCACAGTATTCTCTTTAAAACTATTCACAAGATAGGTATTTTTTGACCGTGTCTTTAAATGTTATAATTCAATTGTTTTATTGTGAAATTAATTGATAGTGTTTGTTGGTTAAATAATTTATGTTTAAATATTGAATTGATGTTGCATTGGTATTTTCTGATAAAGTCTTTGGATGAAAAGTGGATATATTAAAGTTCTGATATATTTAAAGTTTAAGCAATGTGATAGTTTAAAAAGCAACAACAAACCACAATAACACTATCTGGATCCAGAAGGAAGATGCAAACTCCGCTAAGCAATAATACGTCCTGGTTTAATAGAACACTCCATGAACGGACAGATCAAATAATCAACAATTACAAGGCATATACAAAACGGATCAAGCGCTTTCATCCACCAAACATGTGGACTTCATCAGAATCAATGAACCAATTAACAAAGCTAATTTATACATTTTCTGGCGCCAACACAGTAATTCCATTTAAAGAAATGCTTCCCTTATAATACCTGTTATATAGCATAATGCATACTCCATTTCCAATCTCAATCCTAAGCATGCTCTATGCGATAAATAGACCTATGTCCCATTGCTTCACAATTACATATATTTTGAAAAATAATAAATAAAAATGTAATAAATAAAAATATGTGATAAAAATGTGAACGCATAAAAATATGAAAATATAAATATATAAAATTACCATAAAATCTGCTAAAAATCATGTTCATCTAATAACTAATATTCAGTATCTGATAATTACTAATGCCTGTGTACAAAAATCATATAAATAGTTTACCCATAAAATGTAATGAATAACCTATGGGTGTATTTTTGTAATGAATAACCTATGGGAATATTTTTTCAAATACATAAATGAAATATAAATATTTGTTAATATATCATAGCTATACTTCAACACTGAACATGACAGTTATTTACTCATAAGCCAACTACTCTTCCATAAGATATACTAAATGCATTCCTTGTCCTGAACCTGTATTTATATCGTTCATAATGTGAACAGCTTAAATAGTAAACAGTAATGCTAGAAAACAGGGGAATACAAAACCCTTTAGTTTGTATACTTCCAGAAAGTGTGATTAATATATATTACATGTTAACAGCCAATATATCAAACTCCTGTTGTAGCTTTTGTAAAATAGGCTTTATAGTAATATAATCATTTATTCCAGGTGAAGTAGAGGCGTCGGTTAAAATTTGCCATTGCACTTCTTTCTCTGCCAAGTGTACTCTGATGTTACCTCCTCTACTTTTCTCTTTTATTTGTTCAAGGATGGCAAATTTAAAGTTATAGGTATTGTCAGTGGCCTCTATATGCCAATAAAGTGCATTAGTACTATCTTTTTTCTTAATTGCATATAAATGGTCATAGATACGCTTCTTAAACATACATTCAGTTTTGCCTATATAAAAATTGGTGCATCCTAAACATTTGGCCATATATATAACGTATTTTGTGTTACAGTTACCTCTCCTGAAGGTAATTCTAGTCCTGTTAATATTCTCTAATATGATACCTTCATCTTCTAAAATAAACTGGCAATATCTACAACATCCACATTTCCTAGTTCCCTTATGTGGTGCACTCATACGTACTACCCTGTTTCTTTCTAAAATACACTTCATATTTGTTCCCATTTTGTATACGAATATGGGTGCATTCCCTATTTCCTTCAATACACTGTCTACTGTCAATATATTCCAATACCTTTTTAAGATTTCTTTAATTTGTGCAACCTGAGGGGTATATTCTAAAATGCATGCTCTTTTATATTCATTAGCAGAATCTTTATTTGTACCACTATTGGTTAGAGGTTTGCCCAAAACTGGGGAATATTTTCCCCCATTCCCCAATGACGTATGTTTTTATTTCGTTCATTAACTTAGAGGGATATCCCCTATTTCTAAACAAACTACTTATAAAATCAATTTCTTCTAACATATCATTGTACATAGAGGTCATGCGGGCAGCGCGTATGCACTGTCCCTTAAATGTGCTGTTTTTTGTCTTGTAAGGATGATTGCTCGTGAATTCCAAATAATTATTTGAAAATGTGTTTTTCCTATGAACACAAGATCTAAAGCCCTTTTTACTATTAGATACAAATGTGTCTAAATATGCAATGCCCTCTCGACTGAAATTGTAAGTGAATTTCAAAAAATGACTAGTGCTGTTTAAGTACCTAATGAATTCTTCTATTTCCTCTTCCTGTCCTTCCCATAAAATAAAGATATCATCCAGGAATCTTGTATAATATCTTATGAACCTGAAGTACTCACTCTTGAAGATTTTTTCTGTTTCCCATTCCAACATGACTAAATTTGCATATATTGGGGCACAGACAGCCCCCATATCCACTCCTTGGGTCTGCCTGTAGTATTCCCCTTCAAAATATATGTAATTATATTCCAAAATAATTGACATCAGCTCCATAATTAAATTGGTATATTCCTAATCCAAATTTGAATATTGTTTAATACTGTTGTAGAAACTTTCTAGACCTTCTTCTTTGGGAATACTTGAAAATAGGTCAATAACATCTATCGTAATAAATGTCAGTCCTTATTTCCATATAAATGGTGTCAAATTGCCCAAAAACATCCAAGAATCTTTGATCAGGTGTGGTATCTTATTGTAATATGATATATTAACAAATATTTATATTTCATTTATGTATTTACAAAAATATTCCCATAGGTTATTCATTACAAAAATACACCCATAGGTTATTCATTACATTTTATGGGTAAACTAGTTATATGATTTTTGTACACAGGCATTGATAATTATCAGATATTGAATATTAGTTATTAGATGAACATGATTTTTAGCAGATTTTATGATATTATATATTTATATTGTCATATTTTTATACTTTCACATTTTGTATCACATATTTTTATTCATTACATTTTTATTTATTATTTTTCAATATTTAAAGTTTGGTGTATGCTCCTTTCTCCTGTTTTATAGTTTTTAGTATGGTTTTGACATTACACACAGCTTTCTTGCTCTCCAAATTAAGCATTTTAATACAGTTCCACTGATTTTGCTTAGTTTATAACTATACTGTAGCAAGCTTTTAAAAGTGGTCCCCTGTCTTATTTAGTGCCTTTTTCCTTTTATTTTTGGCTTTGACAGTAATTCTTGTGATAAGGGTGTGACACCTATGACAACAGCATATTCTCAGAATTAAATTAACTTCATAGTATCACTGCATACTGTTTACAGTACATAAATTTAAACCCACAAACTGGACTATAGTGCAGTGTAACAGGCATTTGGAAGGACGTGGAATTACAGCTATGCCAGCCTAAGAGATTAAAAGGGGAATGAATAATAAGTAGCCTCTGACCTTTCAACAGTTTTGACTGCTTTTTATGAGCTTATGTATTGTGAACATACTAATAAGGATTTTAAATGCAAATATTAATATACTATAGTTATTAATATTTGTATTTAAAATCCTTATTAGTACGTTCACAATACATAAGCTCATGTCATAGCAAGACATTGCCCCGTTTGATTCTCAGCTAGAGCATCTTCTGTGTGGAGGCATACGTGAATGGGGCGTGCCTTCGTTGAAGGTTGTGCACCAGGGCTGGTAACCCGGTATGTAAAAATCCACTACCAGTCATTAGCGGACCGGAGTTCCGCTGTGGTTAGCCCTAACAGGGAAAAGCCGAAAAACACAAACAATATACTGTAGTTAAATTATTTTATTATTTTATTAATTTTTTTAGGATATTCCATATGATAGTAAAATATGAAAAATATGAAAACGTGAAAAGGAATATTTGACGGTTGCCTGTTCCAGTTAGAACTGTGCTTTTTTTCTTATTTTATTTTATTTTATATGAACGAAACGTTCCTTTGTTATATAATAGTTATATAGTAGTTATTATTGTTGGCGTTATTGGGACAATGTGAGAGGTGGTCCATGGCAGTTGATACTAGAGAATAGGGAATTATATTGGAGTCTATGTTTGGGGGCTGTTGGTTACCCGGGATTAAACAAAATGGTGTCTATTGGATGTATTTTAAAATTGAGGGCACAGTGTAGGCAAATTGTCTACACATAATATTTAGAGAGTGTACGTAATGTATACCTTTTTAATAATAGTATTTATTTTTATATATTGTGCCTTATATGTTTTCACACTTACATTATTTAGGATGTATTGTTTAATGTGGTTATTTTTGGGGGTATTACCAATTCTACTAATGTGGAAGCATTTTCAATGATATTTTATTATTTGGTAGGGAAATGTGTGTGTCTTATCTCTTTAAATCTTTAATTCATTTTGGAGTCATGTGACTGTTTTAGTATTTAAATGTGACTGTTTTTAATTTGGAAATGATCTGATGAAGTCTTGTATTTGACTCGACAAAAGTGCTTATCCATTAAACCTTTAGCGACCAGTTCCAAGCATCCATGTCTCTTTCTTGTGTTTGTGGACTGTCGTTTATATTATTAGGAGGGTATTTGATGTATAACATTTATTAGCTTGTATGTTTTTTTCAAAAATGGTTAATCTATTGTTTCTGTTGTATGTAAGTACACTGCTAGTTCTATGCGAGTGAAGTACTCCTGTCTTTTTAAGGGGAACAGTTTGCTTTCTCACTGTGAACCTGTTATTTACAAAGTTCATATACATTTTGATATTGACAATTCAACAACTTCTAGAAGATGACACAGCCAAATGTGCAAAATGTAAGCATCAGCTGATGCATTGCCACTACATAGGTTCATAGGTAGGTACTAGGCTATCGGCCCTAGGGCCCATACGAGTCTAGCCAAAAACTGTACCCTGGCTTTCGCCACCCAAGAAAATAATTTTCCTGTGCCCTGTCAAGCAGAGCCACAGAAGTGATCCCCGGGGTGAATTTCCCATTTCCAATCCAATCATCAAGATTTTTCTTGAAGAGTGCTAATGAGGAGCTCTGTTTGACATAGATAGGTAGTCTGTTCCAGAGTATGGGAAGTCTCTGGGACAGGAATCTATCCCTCCAGCATGTTCTGTTTATTGTGGTGACAAGGTTTAGGTCCCAAGAGCGTGTAGCTTGGAGGGATTGGGATTTCTTTAAGTGGAGCATGTCCAACAGCTCTGGGTTTGACATAGCTTCAGACTTATAAGAAAGTAAGCAAAGGCAACTAAATTACATGTGTTCAAACATTTTTAGCTGGAATCAGTGGCTCTCTTAGTATTTTCATTGATATTGACCAGTCTGTTGTTGGAATCAGTGGCTGGAATCAGTGGCTCTCTTAGTATTTTCATTGATATTGACCAGTCTGTTGTTGTTTTGTGCCATATTCTGAAATATTCCGTATTGGCTGTATTGTAATTCCTGTTGCTTTTTCCCACTGCTACATACAGCCTCAGTACTTGCTCACTCCAATTTTTATGCAGTCTCTCTCTGCTTAGTAGGCATCAGCACATGTACTTCCTTATGCACACAGTGTCCATGTCCAAATTCCAGTATGCAGTTTGATGGGCAGTTCTCGTTTGTTTCACTCATCATTGAGTATGCTTGATACAGGTACTGTCTAGCTGATAATCTCTTATGCTTCAGAACATAGTTTGAGAATTTCTGTGTAAATGATGCAAATATAGTGACTATTGACTACTGATTTGGTGACCTTTTCATAGGTGCTATACTACCAGTGAGACAGTAATACTAAACTGATAAATAATTAAGTTTTTATGCTATTATTCTAGTATGAATACATAGTCAGTTTTAGACAAGAACTACTTTGTATATTTCCACTGTTTGCCTGAATTGTTTATTGGCTTTTCTTGACTATCGTATGCTATCTCTTGCATGTCTTTCATCTAACAGCTGCTAATTCACTTTGTTTTCTTGTCCTTTTGTATGATTCCTACATAGTTGAACATGGAATTGCTAAGTGCTTTATTTGCATCATTTAGGTGGTAAACTCATATTTACTGCCTACATAATTGTTTTTTTTCTTTTACTTGTCTTTGTCCTTTCTTACCAGTGTTTCACGTGTAGGTTAGTTACTACCATGTATTCTAAGGACAACTGGTATGCTGTTAGTTACACATACATGCATACTGTATGATCATTTATATTATATTATATTATACAGTTGCTTTACTCTGTAAAGATGTTTCTTATTCTAGTCACTGCTGAGAAGTGCATCTAGATGCAAGATGTGCAGTCTTGTTAATCAAACATGAATTAATAAGCACATTAATTAATTAATTAAATTAATAAAAGATTCAGCAGCTGAATTTTATTAAGTGTTACCTATACAAACTGTGTACTTGTTTTTCTCAGTATGTAACCTACTGCCAATGGTATTCGTTTTTCACTCTTGGAACTCTACAGTTTATTTAAATCCAGGTAATGACAGTACTTCATAAATCCATAAGTATTTACTAAGTATGAGGTTCTGGAGATCATTGAAGAGCCTAGCCTAATGTTCTAGTTGCCCCAGAACACATTTTGATTAAGAGATTTGATCGTACAGACAGAGTATGCAAATAGAGGCTGAGGGAATCAAACTCTGGACTACAAGAGGCATCCTGTAACAGCTCATAGCCTTAATCCTATTTTAACTGCCAGGCTAACATGCATTTCTTGTAGGCAAATAAGATTTTTAATTGCAGATTATAAATTATTCATAACCATTTCTGCTGACAAGCTTAAGTTCATCATAACCAGTATGGACGCAGAACAATGCAAGCAGTCTTAATGCAATGTTAAAAGAGATTTATTCTATCCCAAGCATCTCATACATTCCTCAGAATAAATACAGAAAAGACCTTTATAAAATAACAGGGTCTTGTTTATTTAGCTCCATGTAACCTGGGTCCCCCTTAGAGAATTACTATTTTCTTTGTCAGTGCACTCCCTTTGATCTGCCTCTCCAATGCTATTAGATATTCCTGAGGTGTTCTTCAGTAGTTCCACTAATTACTTAATGTGTGTATGTGCCCTTGTTTTTGGTTGTTACCTGACCTTGCTATTACTTCAAACATCATCTCCTGTCTTTGTGTTCTGGACTGGTTGGAGTCTCAACAACATTTCCAGGAAGTGAAGCAGCAGCAGGATAAATAATAGTTGCATTTTTTTTTTTTTGGTAACTCCCAAATGTGAAGCCAGATATGCAAGCCTGCATCAGTGCAGCACAGCAAAAGAGCAGGTAGTGCTGAAACACATCTGTTTCTGACAATTGAAAATGTAGTCTGCCGCAGGTCAGACCTCTATTGCACTTTTTTTTTTGTCAGGCAGAGTACATTTGTGTTAAAAGTGGGGGAGAGTGATCCCCTCCTCACCCTATGGTTCTGGTGCCTTTGCCATCTATGAGTTAAAAACAGATATTAAAGGTTATTTTATGAAAGAACAAATGTGTAACTATTTCCAATGTTTTTTTTTCTTTTGTCTACTCATTTTTTCTGTATGGTCAGATCCATCTAAATAATATATTGTACACATTAGCGATTTATATATTATGAATTAACTAAAGCAAGCTAATTCTTCAGAAATACAGGTACTTAGTTATGCTGTACCTTTACTACTGCATCACATATGTTCACATTCAGAATAAGGCTTTCTACCTACAATATCTAGTTCACATTATCTCTTTTGTGTACATACAGTAATCCTGTAGCTGTTTTTAACACAGAAATATGGTAGTAGGTATACTAACTACTATAGATATTAAGGTATTTGGGTGTAGCAAATATATCTTTTGTGTTGCTACTCTCCCCCTCCCGCATTATGTCACAGGAAGGAAGTTGAGGCTCTAAAAATCAGAGAGATCAACTTTAACAACAATTTAAAGCCTAAAATCATCCTTCTTTGAGACCAGCAACAGTTTATTGTGGCAGTCTATACAGTAAGGGAATAATTCCATAGTATTTGAGGTTCTGAATTCACATCGCTACCAGAATGCATCTAAATTACTTCAACCATCAGATACAGGGCTAGAATTCAAATGGTGCATGAAACCATTACATATGATATACCACAGTCAGTCTGACTCATTGAACTATAATTCTTACGTTGTTAGGTGGTGTGCTCACTCTTCTGTTAAGTAACAGAGTGGCTATACTTTACTGCACAGTATGAGATCTCCAGCCAGAGAAAGAGATCACTGAGTAGGCAGTAATCACTGGTAACTTTGATTCATTCATGCTTCTGCAATATCAGGCTGTAACCTGATTATTCACTTCCTGACTCATTTTATAAGTCTCACATTACAGTGACTATGATTACTTTAACTGCAAACCTAAAATTAATTTTAATCTTGTGTATTTCTGACATTTTAAGGCAGAATTAGAATGGAAGGGATTCGAGAATACATTGCTACTGTATTTGTTAGCAAATTCCTGATTTTACCTGTGAGGTTTTCACTTATAACAGTTATAATGAAATTGTCTTTAATATGTGATATAAAATAAATACAGTTACCATTATGTAAAATCCTTAATATGGGATCATTTTTCACATATTTGTCAGCCTCATTAATTGTAGGCTGGGAAACCTGCAGTAATAATCTGCTTAATAAACTCATGAATCAGGACAGGATGAATGGATGTGCCATGGATGACAAGTAACGAGTTCAGGTTCTGTATGCCAAATGACAAATGTCCTTCATATGTGATTTTCAAGGATAAATTTGCAGCTAATAACACCTTTACTTTGACTTACTGTTGTATAATTGTTCCTCATCTCCTAAAACCATAGCACTACAAGTGACCTTTGTACATCAGTTTTCCCACTACATTTTTTAGTTTTCTTATTTTTTTAAACTGATTATGCTTCGTCTTGGTGTTTAATTTTATAGCAACTGATTTGCATACTTTATGGGGGGGGGGTTATAAGCTGAATGTGTATTATAGCAAATAATTTATCTTTTTAGTGGCATGCAAATGAATTATTAGCTTTTCTTTGATTTTATTCTCTACTCGATACCCAATATGTTTTCTTACAGAAATTAAGTAAAGAAAACATGACATTTGTGATATTTAGTTATCACAAAAATATAGTAGAATATATTGTTTATATTATAGAATATAACCAGTTGGATTCACATATGAAACTCTGCACTGCATACCAGCCACAGATGGAATTTTCTGGTCCACTGATCTATACCTGATATGAGTAATAACAGGACATGCAGATGATTTAGGTGTGTACATACTTGTAAGACAAGTACTGACTATAGAAATTATGCACTATATTGCAAGAAGAAATGTGGGTAGAACAGACAGTGTGAGCCTTTGAATGTGTACCACTGACTTTGAACGTAGAGTACCTAACTCCTGTGACTATGACTGCACTGCTGCACACATACCTGCATAGTGTTATATGGTACCCATCATGGGGATCCCTACCATGCTAGTATGAATGCATATAGAGTGTAATCTCAAAGACAGAACCTAGCAATACCTCAGTCAAATATTCATGTACAGCAGCACAAACCAACATGTCACTAATGACCCCGTGCTTCTAGATGACATCATTGGCCTAATACATTGCCTTAGCTTGGTCACAGATTATGGTCATTTTTTTTAAGGAAGGTGGAGAAATCCAACCCTGACCTGATAGTGAATGTGCTAAACATGGTAATTGGGTATAGGTGTATTGCCTTGTAGTCTGTATCACTGGCAGGTCAGTTTGACAGACAACACTGCAAGTTATAGGGATGGTCTGGATGAGTGGCTGAACACCCACAGAGTACAGTTGTGTATACCACTATAATTCACAACATGGATACCAATCCCCATTTGTTCCAACATCGAAAAAGATGGACATGAGCACATCTACATGTCTGTTTGTCACCTCCTCATTTTTGGCAACTGCTGCTGTCTCTCCTTACTTGGCAGAACACTGTCATTATACATATTGATGTGTAATTGTAGAGGCTTTATGATATTTGTGCTGTATTTAGGGGATGTTGTCAATAATACTTTCAATGTTCTGTGATGCCTATCTATGCATATTCTTAGCAGCTTTGCACTTCATTCAACATAAGGTTGTTTTTATAGGTGTGTTCACCTCCTTCCATGTCCTGTAAGTAGGCATTGACAGATCTGTATTTGTGATTTCCCACCACCATCCTTTTGTAGCATCTTCTGTGCCACTGGCATACATTTCAAACTCTTAGCACAAGAAATCTGAACAAAAGCAAAAATAATGGGTGGACACAGGCCTAAAAATAGGGATAGATATCAACTATTGCTCTTATAAACTTAGAAAGTTGTTAGAATAACAGTTTTGCATTTACATGCATTTTTCTGAAGGATATGAAGTCAAAAAACTCAAATGTCTGTCATTCAGTGACTTCAATCCTCAATGATTTTCCAGAAAATCACAGATTTTTATGAGGAACAGACCAAAAAATCTGTGGCAGAAATCTGGATAGTTGAGAAGTATGGCCACTGGTGATTAGCTGTGTTACAGTGTAGTCGAGGATATGTGTTATTATAGTGTGTTGTTTTACTTCTTTGGGTTATGTTCATGGGATTAATTGGACTGATAGAAGATTCAAGGCTATTATAGTTTGATGACTATGCACACCTTGTCAGTACTAACCGTCAGGCTTTACCT
This sequence comes from Protopterus annectens, assembly GCF_019279795.1. Taxonomy (NCBI): domain Eukaryota; kingdom Metazoa; phylum Chordata; order Ceratodontiformes; family Protopteridae; genus Protopterus; species Protopterus annectens. The sequence continues at coordinate 667,156,770 of NC_056735.1, read as the reverse complement.
CCTTTCTAAGGCAGTGGACAGTTAGTCCTGTGATAAATCTGAGAATAGCCATCTAGTTATTATAGTGTATTGTTTTGCTTCTTTGGATTATGTTCATTGGATTAATTGGACTGATAGAAGTTTCAAGGCTATTATATTCTGATGACTATGCACACCTTGTCAGTACTCACCCTCAGGCTTTACCTCCTTTCTAAGGAAGGCAGTGGACAGTTAGTCCTTTGATAAATCTGAGAATAGCCATCTAGTTCTCCAGGCTTAATTTGAAGGAACATATAAAATAACATTGTTAACCTGCAGGTGAAGTTTATTCAAGAGAAGTGAAAGATGCTGGGAGATCACTTTGTCTCCATTGTGTTCTGCTTAACTGCTCATGAAGGTTCCGGTCTCTGGTTCAAGTGTTAGCTGAGGTGTTTGCCTTACTGAGCTATAGGACCATCATATCTCTAATAGGGGATAAGTGAAGCTGAGATCATCCATAAAAGAGTCTATAAGACATGAAGTACAGGGGCAGGGCTCCAATATAGATAACCTAAGTCCTTCCTGTCCCCTTTGTTAAGTAGGAGTTTGTCAGGGAGCATGACTTCATTACCCACTGCCTCTTCCAGTGATTGCCCACCATTGTCCTTTTGCAGCACCTTCTGTGCCACTGGTGATTTGCAGTGTTACAGTGTAGGTATGGGTGTGTGGTTTTCCTTCTTTGGGTCTCGATGTATGCACTTTACTTTGGAATTAACTCATTTGCATGCATTCTGAGCTATGTGGTGGGCTATGAAAAACAGACATATGTTCTTCTGCATTTTGCTTCTGGGGAAGTCAGTGGATTGCTGTACTCAAACCTTTGTAAAAGTATATCCATTAATGGAACATAAGAAGTGCCTTCTCTATGAATCCCAGATTGTGTGTTCATGTATGTAAAGGATAAACTTAAACATAGTCATTCACATTCTACAGCAGTGTGTCGAAAGTGGTTTGACATTTTCTGTTCTAGTCCACAGATGCTGATAAAAAAAGAATTACAATAATAAAGAACAGTATCAAAAATCAAGTAGAGAAACTGACATATCTTATAAAATAAATGAGTAATTTATTAACAAGCTAGCACAGGGCATGCTTATTCATCTCAATTTACATTGAGTTGGAGCTCCACAGTACAGAAGAAGTACATTAATTGTAAGCCATGTTTATACTTTCACACTGAGTAGGTATAACTAACTTTACAAATTCTGGTGGTCCAGACTGCACTTTAAACATGTTTAACATCTTTTGGGATAACAGTTGATCTGATTGAAGAGTGTACTTATGAAGACATTCAAATTCAATACCTGTACTGCTTTCTTTCTTAAGGATTTTTGAAAAATCCCAATTCATGTTGAGCAACATTATGTTGTGCAGCCTGGTTCCTGCAGTGACTGGGCAGTGTAGTAAGTGAATAATTTAGCATTTTGTTGCTGTGACATAGTTTGTGTAGTGTATAGGGTGTATAATTTTAAAGGCTAATTACTAGATGGGAAGAGTTTGTCTTATTTCTCTCATTCTTTCTAGGTATTCTCTAAATAAATATGTTGTGGAGTCTATAACCTCTGTTATAGTGTCTGCATTGCTCACTGAGTATCCTAACTGCATTGCTCACTGAGTATCCTAACAAATTCTCACATGCTAGATGGTGTAAGAAATGGGGAATATATCTGCAGAAATAAAAAAAAGTATTTCTGCAAGTATAAAAGTATATTTATTTTAAATGTTTGTGTTTGGATATACAGAAGCATAATTCTCAGTTGAAAATGCTGATTTTGCTGCAGTCACCAGGAATTATCTTACTGCAGGGCAGTTTAGCAGAAAACAAAATAGAATCTAGCAGTTTCATTTGTTCCATACTGTGACTGGAACTCCAGGCACATCTGAACAGGAATAGTCTACTCATGCATACCTATCACCAGGGAAAAAGTCCTTTGAACTCCTTTACATTTTCTTGAAGAGAAGGAAGGGGAAGGGGGAAAATCTTCAGCAATTATAAATTCAGTAATTACTGTGAGCCTAGAATCTGCATTTTGTTTTACCATTTGTTGATTACAAGAGCACATGGCCTTATTACAGTAACTACAGATGCTTATATCACTAATTTAAAAAATTCTTGCAAAGATTAATTAATTAGTGGTTGGGTTTGACACAGTGGCTAAGCTCTTTGCCTTATAGACACAAGGTACAGGGTGTGGCTTTGACCTCAGGTTATTGGCTAGACTTAAAATGGCTTTTCAGAACAGTTAGCCCAACATTCACCTATGAACCTAGAATATTTTGTGGTATATGAAATGATGACACAAAGAGAGGTTTAAGAGAAACAAACACAACCTTATCAAAGTAATCAAGTAAAAATAATAGTACACAGTTAAAGGAATTATCAAATGAAAAGGATGTTTTTAAGATGAAATGTGAAACGAATATAGAAACAAAAATGAAAGTGAAGATGCATTGTATTTGTAATAGACATGAGAAACAGAGCAATGTGGGAATACACTGCAGCTGCAGCAGTCATGGAAAAAAGATGAAACATTTGGTGCACCGAAAATATGCATTTGTAATCTAATATGTACTAGTTGTGACTATAAACATGAGATGAAGCATTTCTTGATTTAAATCAGTTTTGTAGACTCTGTTCTAAACAAAATCATTTTGAAAAGACATGTAAAGTGGAAAAGTGTTCTTGGAAGAATGTGCACATTGTTGAACTGAATTATGTAAATAATAATAATAATAAGTGAAATGTTTTTGTTACATTGAATTGCAAAATCATAACCAAAACAGTGAGCTATAATGCTGTTAAAGTCCTAGCAGGAAATGTTGAAAATTAATAGTCAAAAGGCTGAATTTAATCTAGTCACAGATGCAGGGTGTGACATCCCTGCTCTGGGCTGGTGATCAAGGAGTCTCAATCCTCACCAAGGACACAGGTGAGGGACGTGCACTTGGAACAAAAATAGATGCACATTGTATTTCTAGATGCAGCTCTCTGCACCAAGCACAATTTCCCTTAAGAGTATTCAGGGAACACACTACTATCCTAGGGCTGGGTTTTCTGTCTTTCTCACCAGGGCCCAAATAAGACTCCACACTGACCACACCTGTAGAGTTGAGTCCTCAGCTGAGTGTTCCAAGCCAGGTCCTCCACCACCCTCTCTGTGAAAGTAATGTTTTGTGTCCCTGCTCCAGTTAGCTGATACACACACTCTTTGAAATTTGATTTTCACACACACACACACATGCCTGGAAATGTCTGGTACAGGTTTACCAGCTATGCCCCCACTGCCCAGACTATAAGGTAGATACTGATACCAGAACACTCCAAAGACAGCTACTCTAAGGCTCTTACAAGGATACCCAATTATACTGAGTAAAATTAATAATAATACAAATGGTAGTGTTTGGCCAGTGCAGCAAGGCTTTCATGAGTGGCCACAGTGTCACCAAATAAATATAAGTACTCTCAAAGGTTAAAATAGTCCCCCGAAAGACCAGCTGCAATGAATAGTTTAAATATATTTAATAGTAAGTAATAAAAGAACATGAAAATACTAAATATCTATTTACAGTAAACACCAGAATTTCAATCACATGAAATGTTAAAAATAACACAGGTGGATAGATTCACATACAGAAAAACAGTACTTAACAAATTTCACTATATTTCCTTACTGATCTTAAGAATTACTGTTCCCTAGTTCACTTACTAGAGCAAGGCAAGATGATGTAGGTGAGTGGTCCTTCTTTGTCAGCTTTCAAAAACTGAGTAAACTGACTGCCCTAAGACTTCTGTCTCATCTGATATTAAAACATAATTTCAGTGCTGGATTACAGAATGATATCACATTACATCTGGCCATCTGACTCTGCTTCCCACACTACCCCTTTACTAGAAACTGAACCAGAATCTAGCACATATGTGTCATAATGCACACACATAGAGCTTTGCTAAGATGTGTTATACATCTGGAAGCTATAAAATCATTTCAAAAACTTCCACCCTTCCAGAGTAGCAATTAGTTTACCCCTAAGGACAATAAAGCAGGATTCCTAGTCCTGGTTTTAACAGACATTTTGTCTCTGGCTGCAATCAGAACTGTAAGATCCGATCTTTATGGCTTAAACCAGGTAGTTTAATTTCAAACTATTTTTCATAGTTAGCTGGACTGAGATTAACTGCTTCTCTTCCAGTATTCTCTATTACAATGTATTCATTTCAACAGTTTCAATACAGTCTGACATACAGGTGTATTTCTTTTCTGTCCAGCAGGACCCACTTTTGGTACATTTTAACACAACCAACTTTACAAGTACATTTTCAACACAAGCACCTGTACAAATCAGTTTGATATACAAATTAAATATAATTTTTTACAAAACTCTAGCTAGCTATGCTGGCATATGTTACACATCCACTGCCCTACTTCTCCAGGCATATCTGGCAATACCGCACATCATTATCACACAGGGTATAATATTATGCCTAAATTTTCTTTTGTAGTATTAAGACCTAAAGGCATGGAGAAAAGAGGTGTGTGTTCATTGTATCTATATTCAGAGCCCCAGTTATAGTCAGTATATCAAACGGTATTTAAATATTAAAATAAAAGTAAGAATTATAAGAGCCTGTTTCAAACTGTAGCATTTGCAGAATTCCCCTAATATTTTTGTAGTATGTTGATTGTCTGATTTTTCAAAAGCTATGGATGATAAAATAAATTCACCATGTAAATACAAACAGAGAATGTGTTCATGCACATGTGCTCCTTGATATGTTGAGCACTATAACTGTAATCCTTAGAACAGTGGGACTGTAAATGTCAGTAGGGTAATATATTCTAAGTCCAAGTGCATGGTATTGTATGGTATTCCCCCTAATGTAATGTAGTGTGTGTGTGTGTGTGTGTGTGTCTACAAACATACTGTAGACATGCTACTTACAGTTTTGACATGTGCTGTATTTCCACTGCATTTGCTTTATTTTTGGAGTGCTGAACCCATAACTTTGCTATTTTCAATTGGATGCCTCCTATACTAATTCAGGAACCATCACGCAGTTACAGAGCCACAGCAGAAACATTTCATGACTGCTAATTTACTTTTGGGCTTAGAAAGTTTGCTAGATGGCTATCATGTACAAATAAATGCTGATAATATACCAGAGATGCATGCTGCTGGCAAAGTATTCATAGCTTTCAGGAGTAGAATACAGCAGAAATTAAAGTTAATTGAAGACACAGGTGTTACTTTACTAGCAGTTAGAATCAAAAGAAGAGATTATACTGTGGTTAGTATTATTATTATTAGTAGTAGTAGTAGTCGTATTAAACAAGACAAGCTTTGTATTTATGTTGAACTGCAAGAAGATGTATAATATGATTAAAAGAAAGGATTATCCAGTGGTCTGAACTATACAAAATACTAAATTTGTTTTCAAGACTGCATGCAAACTAGGGATTTCAGCTAATACCGCCGTTTGAAGAAGACACCAAATTGCATAAATTTAATATACCTTTAGTGACTCTTTAGATCTTTGACATTTCATCAACTCCAGAACTATTCCAAAAAAAAAAAAACTTTTGCACAAGTAATTGGAGGCTTGGAAGGTGTCGTAAACGTAATTGATGACCTGTTGCTGTGTTAGCTAACATTAAGATTGACCATGCAAGAGACTAACCCATCTGTTGAAAATTCAGATAGCATAATGCCAAGTTAAATAAAAACAGATGTAAAATAGCTGTGACAGATCTGCTACATATGTGTAATATTCTAGTATTAGAGGAAGTGAAGCCTGATATTGAAAAAGCAAGAGCATTTGTACAAATAACAAAGCCAAAATGCAATAGAGTATTACAGAGGTTAAGAGGTTTCTAAGAATCATACAATATCTGAAAAAGTGTATATAAAACTTTTTTCGGGTATAATGGTACCTTTAAAGATGCTGTTAGAGCAAGATGTTACATACGAGTGGAACTAAGGACAAGGAAAGGAGTTTTGAAATTCTTAGAAATGTAGTTACAAATGTTCTATTTTTAAAACAAATGTTCTGTTTTTAAAATAATTTGGTATCCAATTACAATACACTGGTTTATTCATGTCAGTTAGAAAGGTGCACAAACTGTGATGCTACAAGAGAATGGAGTGATTGCCTATGTGTCAAGCACATTTACAATTGCACAATGGAAATATGCATAGATTAAAAGGAAACGATCAACAGTTATGTATGAATGAAGTTCCGGTCGATGCAGACCACTCGGTTTATAGAAGTATGATCTTAAAGTGAAGTATTGACCAGGCAAGGAACAGGAACTGCTTTTTTACATGACTCCTACAAGATTGCAGAGGATGTTACTTAACAGGTCCTGTTCAGAGGATCAACTTATCAGAAAGTTGAAATTTATATAGTAGAGACCATCTGATCAACTTGAAAAGTCAAAGCTTTTGTATGGAGATCACATTACAGTGGGGATAGGAAATGTAACCTTTTCACTACTGTAGTACGATCTTGGAGATAGTATATATAATATGCAGGGAGTGCAGGGGGCACAACCCACTGCAAAAACGTAGATTGTTGTTTTGTGTCGTTCGTCTTTTCAGAAAGTTAATCATATAATCTCAACCATATGAAGTTTGACTTTCTGAAAAGTTGATGTTCTGACATGGATCTCAACTTACAGAAGTGTGATCTGAATGTGAAGTATTGACCAGGCAAGGAATTCCATGTAACAGATATGTTGGGTAGAACACATTTACCAGTTAACCATGAAGATTTTTTATAGAGAATTTGAGGTAATGTCATGGTTAGTAATTACAGGAGAAATGTGGAAAAAATTCAAGAGGTGTACTGACACTGACCTAGAATTTGGAGTTAATTAGCTTAAGGATGTAGGAGAGAACACCTGTTTGAGACACTTAGAAGCTTGCCCACCCCCATTACAAATGCTGCCAATCATCAATGTGATTAATCAAGCTCATCACTGTGAATCTTGCTTCAAAATGAATCAGGAAAGTATACCATATCACAGTAAAAGTAAGAAGTAAATAAAGAAATGAAAGAAATCATCACTGATGTGGTCCTGTATAGGCAGTGTCAAATCGAAGTCAAAAGGCCATCAGAGATTTACAAGCTGTTAACATTCCCAAAATACTCAGTTTAGAACAAAAACCCAACACTTATTAGATTCATTCAAGGTTACAAATAAGAAATATATTAAAAACATACACACATTTTGTCATTACAACATCAGATCCACAAGGATAATATACATTTCAAAATGAAAGTGAGGTTTCACTATTTTTAAATGTAACAGACACGTAGTATAAAATGAATGTGCTCACATTAAACTTCAAAATAGAAAATGAATGTGCTCACATTAAACTTCAGAATAGAACTTTGATAGCTGCATACTTGAGTGTCACTGTTTTATTAAGAATATGAGACACTGTTTTGGAAACTCAGCTCTTTGTAGGTAACAAGATTAATCAACATGTCTGACAAACAAACAAACCAATAAGTAATTACATGCATATATGTATAAATAAATGAAAAGTGAATACTATAATTCATTCTTAACAGTATTTAAGTACTTTTTTTTTGGGGGGGGGGGGGCTGCTCTGCACCCTGTGACATGGGGAGAGCTGTTTTCTACTCCCCTGCTGCATACATATGCTAACTCAGAGATCAATGTATGAGAGAGAATTGGGAAAACGATACTACATTCTCTTAGTTGTTTGCCTTTTTCACAGTTTTTGTTGATGTTCATCGTGTTACACTGCTGCAGTCATCACACTTGGGTTATCCTGCCATCAGGCAGTCCTGCAGTCGGCCAGAGTTCCAAAGTCTTGGTCCGGCGTCGGTTGCTGTCACCTCCTCCCTGACGTCAGTGCAACAGGGGTATAAAAGATGCAGCTGACACCATTTTCTTCAGTCTTTCTTGCCGCGTGGTGCCTGAAGCAGAAGCAGTTCGCAAGTGCCGGTCGGCCTACTCCTAATCCAGAACCGAAGTCTTCTAAAAAAGCTAAGTACCCCACTGGGGAAACTTTTTCTTGCCTCAGACGGATGTCAGTAAAAGTTAATAACTGTATTTCTTGTGGGAAGCAAATACCTCATAAGGATTTCCGCTCCTATTGTATTCCATGCCTAGGCCCTGACCACAATGTCACTGGTTGTCGGTTTCGTGCTAGGTATAACAAACGCACTATTAAACATCGGTTTGATTTTGCCGATATTATTTTGGTAGAAAATTCAATTACACCATGCCGTCGGAAATTCCGACAACCACAATGCATAAAAAGCACAAGGACAGGCATCCGAGGCCCAAATCTGACGATGAGGCCTCTTCTAGGCCGGTCGCCGGTTCTCCGGTTTTCAGCGAGGCGCCTACGCAGCCCCTGACAACTGCTTCCACAGAACCACAGACCGCATCCAACTCCCACGTGGAGCTAGCTGGGCCTTCGGACGCACTAGACCTTCAGCTTACCGATCCTAAACCTACTGAGGGAATCGAAGTAGCTGAGCAATCCACAGTTACAGAGGGTGTTTTCAGACCTACCCAGTTAACCATTAAACCCTCTGTTAAGTCTAAGCCCCCCTTAAAAGCAAAGAAACACACACAACTCTCTCCAGGACAGGCTTCCATGCCTAAGAAACAAATGCTAAAAATGGCCGAGGACCTAATCACCCTGATCAGGGGTTCCCATCCCCCTCCTGATAAAGGGCCCAGACAGGATGCAGCCTATGAATCTTCTGACCAGGTGTCCATTTCCTCTGACACTTCCTCGGACATAGGATATTCTTTACCCTCTTATGAGGATTCTGATGCTGAGGAATCAATTCTGTCAGCCTCTCCGCCTGAGGATTATTCCTTTGGGGAGACCTTACATACCATGAGGGAGCATTTCCATTGGAAAGGTCAGGATTATTCAGAATCCAAGAAAAGGCTCAGAGACTTCCTTTTATTGCCTCAACACAGACCCCTTGCTATCTCGCCAGTTCTTGACATTGTGGATGATGTGTACACTGAATCCAGTTTGAACCCTGACTCCTTACCCCCAGCCCCAGTTAAACCAGATAGATATTACAGAGTCCCTGACTCTCACAAGTTTCTGTACAAAAGCCCTGTTGCTGACCCTGAAACTATTTCTCAGGGACCCAAAGGGATTAAGGCTTCATCAGCAAAAAACCCAGTTCCCTCTGACAGAGATTCCAGAGCTTTAGACAGATGGGGAAAGAAGGTATATACGTCTGCAATTTTAGCAATGGGAGCGTTGAATTGCCAGTTTCACATGATAAAATATCAGCAATTTTTGTTGTCTCAGTTGAAACAAAAGATGCTTCCATATTCAGATCCTCCTAACTTAAAAGAAATGCAGGATTTATTGCATGCTGCTGAACAAGTGGGAAAACATACTTTGCAATGTGGGTTTGACTCATTAGAGGCCTCCTGTAGAGCAGCAGTTACAGGCTCTGTCATTAGAAGGCATGCTTGGGTAAAAGAACATACATTACCAGATCATGTTAAGGTAAAATTATTGGATGCACCTTTGCAGCGAGAAGTCCTGTTTGGAGTTAAGGCAGAGGAGGTATTAAAGAAGATGGAGGATAAGGCAAAATCTATGCAAACAGTGAAAGATTTCTTACAGGTTCAGCCTCCTCGTTTTAGCAGAAATTGGCCAACAAAGAATTGGTCCTTTCCAGTCACAGACAGACCTCAAAGGGGCAGATACAGACGTCCAAGAGGTAGAGGTCAGACACAAGGCCCTTACAGGCTTCGACAGTGGGGCACACCAGGCCAGAAAGAAGGAGAAGACAGGCCTCAATCTTATAAAAAACAGACTCAGTGACTTTCCACTACAGCTGCCAAACAGCTCTCTCTTGGCAGCCCCCTTAGGAGAAAAACTGGCACTTTTCTATCACAACTGGCATTGCATCACCAAAGACAAATGGGTTCTCAACATTGTATCTCAAGGTTACAGGTTCCATTTTCACACCCTGCCAAGGCTAAAAGGAATGCCAAATCTGCCACCAAATCAATGGGCAGAGGCTCAAAGACAAATTACAGCATTCATGGACATGAGAGCTATTCAAAAGGTACCACCACAGGAACAAGGACAAGGATTTTACTCAAGACTCTTTCTGGTTCCCAGAAAGGACAAAGCCTGGAGACCCATTATGGACCTTTCTACACTAAACACTTACCTGGATGTACCGAAATTCAAGATGTTGACACTACAGCAGCTTCTTCCCATGCTGGGCAAGAAAGCTTGTCTCGTGACATTGGACCTCAAAGAGGCATATCTGCATGTCCCTATCAGACAAAACTGCAGAAGATACCTCACGTTTCTAGCTGGTCCAATGCATTATCAATTCTCTGCACTGCCCTTTGGCTTATCTACTGCGCCCAGGGTCTTCACAAAGTGCCTGGCACCAGTAATTGCATTTTGCAGGCAAAAAGGAATTCAAATTTATCCATACCTGGACGACTGCCTGATTCAAGCAGAGAGCAAGGACATTCTACTAAAGCATCTGATGTACGTAAAAAAGTTATTAAGTTGCCTGGGGTACACAGTAAACGAAAAGAAATCAAAACTAGTGCCCTCACAACAGATAATATTCCTGGGTGCCAGCTTGAACACAATGGCCCAGATGGCTTATCTCACGCCAGACAAGCAAGTACAACTGACTCAATATTTTCAATTAATGGCAACAAAGACCCAACTCCCTGCTAGAAAAATTCTGCAGGCCTTGGGCTACATGGCATCTTGCATACTACTAATTCCATATGCCAGACTGCATATGAGGAAACTACAATGGTACCTAAAGAGCATATGGTCTCAACACTGTCAAAGTTTGGAAACAGTTATACCACGAATTCCTTGCTTACAACAGGAGTTTCGTTGGTGGGCACAAGCTTGTCACCTCAAGAAGGGACAGCCTTTCACTCAACCCATAGCCAGGCAAACACTGACAACAGATGCATCGGATTACGCCTGGGGAGCACACATGGCAGGAAAATGTATCCAGGGCGAATGGCCCACAGAGCAAAGACATTTCCACATCAATCAAAAAGAGATGCTAGCTGTACAAAATGTTATTATAGCTTTCAAGGACCTACTGCATCCAGGGCAATTACTACTAAAGACAGACAACACCACAGTTATGTGCTACATAAACAAGCAAGGGGGCACACACTTCTACCCCCTCTGCAGGCAAGCCATGACCTTGTGGAACACAGCTGTAAACTACCAAGTTCATCTATAAGCACAATTCCTGCCAGGAGAGAAGGACACACTGGCAGACGACCTAAGCAGAAACATTATGGACCCACACGAATGGGAACTGAACCCACAAATATTCAGAATGATAACACAAAAATGGTGGAACGCGGACATAGATCTGTTTGCTTCCCCAAAGAACTGCCAATTACAGAAATTCTGCACAAGGAGCTACCATCCACAAGCATGGAAAGTGGATGCCCTCTCATTCAGCTGGAAAAAACTACAAGTATACGCCTTCCCTCCTTTACCTCTCCTTCCAAAGGTACTCATAAAAGCCAGGCAGGAAGAGCCAAAAAGGATCCTGATTGCACCAGACTAGCCACACCAGCACTGGTACCCAATCTTAAAGAACTTAACACAAGAACCACCCTGGATTTTGCCTCAAATCCCACAGATGCTGACACAGCACAACAATCAGATACTTCACAGCCAGCTAAAGACCTTAAATCTAGCTGCATGGAAAATTCCTTAGCCAAGCAAGCAGTGCCTCTCTCCAAAGCTGTTATGGATGTCATTCTGGAGGCCAGAAGACCTAGCACCAGGAAAGCATACTCGGATAAATGGAAGAGATTCTGTGCCTGGAACCAAGCACACAGCCTTGACCCTCTTGTCCCAAACATTCCTCAGATACTGCAATACTTAACTGAGATGGTGGACAAGGGCATCTCTTTTTCATCCATCAAGCTCCACGCCTCAGCTATCTCTGCTCATTACAACATGGATCCACCAATTTTTTCTAATCCTTTGATCAAACAATACCTCAGAGGGGCTAAAAACATAAGACCGTCCCGTAGAGCACCCACACCAACTTGGGACTTCAACTTTGTTTTGGAAAAATTAACTTTACCTCCTTTTGAGCCAGCTAACACAGCAGAATTAAAATACATCTCTTGGAAAACTGCTCTGCTACTGGCAATAACATCAGCATGAAGAGTTTCAGAATTACAGGCACTAATGGCAGTGGAACCTTTCCTCATCTTCCACCAGGACAGGCTGTCTTTACGAACTAACCCTATGTTTATGCCAAAGGTGGTATCAAGTGTGGCTCTAAACCAAACTATTCACTTGCCAACTTTCTATCCAAAACCACAGAACAAAGGGGAGAGACTACTACATTCTTTGGACATTCACAGACAGTTACGCTTCTACTTGGACAAAACCAAAGCTTTCAGAAAAACTGAACAATTATTGGTAGCATATGCTGCAGGAGCACAGGGAAAAGCCATTTCAAAGCAGACTATTTCAAAATGGATAGGACACTGTATACGTTTCTGCTATACCCACCATAGGAAACCTGTACCTAGCAGCATCAGATCTCACTCCACCTGGGCAACAGCCACTTCAGCTGCCTACCTCAGAGGAGTACCTACCAAGGATATTTTGGAAGCAGCCACATGGAGTTCTGTGCATACTTTCACCAAACATTACCATTTGCCTTTATACTCCAAATCCAGAGCTCTCTTCGCCACTGCTGTACTGCAGGGCCTTATAGCCACTCCTAATGCTTTATAGATCCAGCCTCCCTACCTCAGCTTTGGGACTCCACCCAAGTGTGATGACTGCAGCAGTGTAACACGATGAACATAGTACAGTTTTGTACCTACCATAAATGTAGATGTTCGAGTGTAAACACTGCTGCAGTCCAGGTTACCCTCCCTCCTTCCCCTCTTACTTTCTTGTACTTACCTGGGGCATCTACCCTTTATTACCTATGGGGAGTATTTGCTGGTAACTAAAAAATGGTTGTTTGCTTTGCTTTTGTATTTTTTACTAGCAGTTTGAATTGCCTACCTATTTGGGGGCACCTGACATCTGGGGCAAGAAAAACTGAAGAAAATGGCGTTGGCTGCATCTTTTATACCCCTGTCGCACTGACGTCAGGGAGGAGGCGACAGCAACCGATGCCGGACCAAGACTTTGGAACTCTGGCTGACTGCAGGACCGCCTGACGGCAGGATAATCCAAGTGTGATGACTGCAGCAGTGTTTACACTCGAACATCTACATTTATGGTAGGTACAAAACTATACTTTCTGAGGAGCGAGGTTACAGCCATCATCAGACTTTCAGTGAGCACCCAGTATAAGGAGCAACATTTGCTGAAAATTATCATCAATAAAAGCCTTGAATGTTTGGAAAATGTCTAATGATAAAAGAGATGGCAATGTAAGACTCCCTTTGTGGCAGCACTGATAATCTTGGAATTAAACATAGCTTTAAATAGAACAGCCAGTTTAGTATTCTTCTTCTCTGTTGAGGCATTGCATTTCTGATACTTAAACACAGAACTTTCTATAACAACAGAAGGCATTCTACATGCTTCCATATCTTGCATTAGTTAAAGAATGACATGTTATACAAGGTGTCAAAAACTGCATTGCCATTCACTGCGGAATACTGTCTCACATCTCCTCTGAAAAGAGGACACTGGCCTAGTAGGAACAACCCCTTCAACAAAGTGTAAATAAATAAATGTGTAAAAACACAGCTGTAAGTAAATACTAATGGGGACAGACTGAAGTTATGAACCAGTAATAACGTGCATTTGTTTTCAACAGACAGAAACATAATGGCTAGGAAATCCCTAAGACCAGACCTAGTTTGCTTTTAATCTATTGTTTCTTTATTGCAAGACTTTTGTTATCTTTACGGTGGACTTCTCAAGTGAGTTGGAATCTGTTATTTCACTTATGTTATTAGCAGGCTAAACTGTAATAACATAAATCACTGGAACCGACGGGCAGCATCACAAGTGACAACTCGCTTCCTTGTGCAGGCTGTTATTCTAAAATCAGGGAAATAATTAGTGCCTATATTTTATTCCTTTAAAGCTATAGTGGGAAGCATAGTTTGCCCATTAATATTAACACTTTCTTTTTATAAACCAAAATGCCTGAAATAGAAATTTTGCATTTGCTGACATGAAAGGACTTTATTGCCTGTGTTGTCTTTTTTTTTCCTAAGGAGTCAGTGTTTTCAGTGCTCCTGTTTGTTTAACATGTAGAGTCCCATCTGAAATCTAAACTGTATACTGTGTAATGCTAGTTGTATTTACCTGTGTATCCTCTGTTTAATATGCAGAGTCCCATCTGAAATCTAAACTGTATACTGTGAAACGCTAGCTGTATTTAGCTGCATATCCATTGAAACGGTCTGTTTGTTTAATATGCAGAGTCCTATCTGAAATCTAAACTTTATACTGTGTAACGCTAGTTGTAATTAGCTGTGTATCCTTGTCGCTATTCACCTTTACCTAGTTAGAGCCACTAGGATACTTTTAATCTCACGCTGAACGAGGCTCGCATTGCTTTTAGTTGTATGCTTAATGTGTCTAGCTCTTATATACTTAGCCGAAGGCATGCTACCATATTATTCCCTATTTACTTAGCGACTGGCTGAGGTTTATCTCACTACACTGGAAACAAGATAATATTATCTATAATTGCACCACCCTCTGAATCCTTACCTAACGGGTAACTAGCAGGTCTAACTTACTTTCTGCGGAGACTAACATAGTTCTCCACTCCCTTTACAGTTGGCGGTTAGGGCTTCTGATTTTACCTATACGGAATATACGCTGCCTGTCTCAATCTCTTGTTAACATAGGACACAGGTCGGTGTTTACCGATTTAGCCTTTTACAGGCTATAACCTGATTTTTAACCAATATATCGCTGATATAGAACCTATTTAATAATGATTTTAAGTTAGTATTGTACAGTTTAACAATGGCTTTATGCGATAGTCCCATCTAATAATACAAGGTAAATTATTGTCTCTACCCTTATACTATGCCTTTAAATATTCAATAGGACCAGTTGTTAGACTCTACCTGACTTTTTTTTTTTTTTCCTTATTTTTTACATGGTCTAGATGTGTTTTTATTTCATTGTCTAGATGATTTGTAACATGAATACTAAGCAGATGTTGTTAGCAAATATTTTTACATGCATGTATTATAATTGCATTTGCTTTCCAATACTAGCACTGTTAGCCTTACTATCTCTCTCTCTTCTTACCCTATACTAGCGTGGTCAATTGGTATATTCAAGCACCAATATTCCTGACTACTATCCTCCTGGAAGCAAAGGAATTTCACCAAGACCATACCCTTCAGCTCCCTGAGAAACCTACTCATTAAGAGAGTTATGTTTGTCCTGACTACAAAGACTCTCGTATCTTAGTTAAGCTTCCCTCCAGAATAGCCAGCAGCCAATAACCCCCAATCCCCTCATTCTTACTACTGCTGAATCTCTATTAACACCTTGCTCAACTATTCATATTGCTGTTATATAGCATCTTTCCTCTCTCCCAACCGTTTTTAGCCCCTTGCTCAGGTACCAGTCATTGCAATTATATAACTGGCCACAAGGTGGCACCTCACCACTTCTCTATATTTTTTCCTCATAGACTTTTTTTTACCCCCCTTTACCTTACTTACTAGTCTTTTAACAGAATCACTTTCCCGGATTTGCTTCTTTTTTTCACCCTCTCCTCCCTCACCTTGCTATATCATACTTTAGTACACCAACTTAATATATCTCTACAGATCAGCCGACTTTACCATATACACTTTCTCTAACTCTCTAACCTACCTGCTCTTTCTTCCATTCCACTGATTGTTTTCCGTAATAATCCACTCTCTTGTGTCTTCCCGCTCTGTTCTCCCTTCGGGCTCACTCCGCTCCCCTACCCTGCCCCCAATTCCCACCTGCCCCCAGGGACTCTACACTTATACCCTCATAACCACTCCCCCTTTACCTAAAACCAATCATACACTCACTACTAGCCACACCCTGTATTTATATCTCCACACCCCTCAGATATAAATCTCCTCCCACTACCCCCAGCCTATTCTCCCAAAGGTTAACCCCTACTCTTCTCCTTCTCTTCTAATACCCACTTTTCATTCTTCTACCATGCCTAACCAACATCAATGTTTACTATTACTCTCACTATTGACTACTCTTAACACTACCTACCTCTTAACCTCCTATGAACAACCCCTTTTCTCTACTCTTATCATCCCTTCCAAATACACTGCATCGTCTTTTCCTGCTTTATCCACAAGCTTTCTCAATGCCATCTACAAGCCCAGCTACTTTCAAGCTAAATATCATCGACTAATTCATATTAAATACTCAATACTTAACAATAGAAAGTTATTTGATTACCATTGTAAACTTCCCCAATACTACAGCTTTACTTTATTCCACTCCTTAATAGATGGAGACATCCATGCCAACCCAGGCCCAAAGACTCACCCATCCTCCACTAACAGTAACCAATATAATACTATCCCCTTACCATTAAGCAAATCCTCTAAATCACTCTTAATAGCCCATCTAAACATACGTAGTATATGCAACAAAATACCTCAAATTCATGCTCTTCTGGATGTTCACCAGTTCGACATCCTCTGCTTAACTGAAACATGGCTCAAACCTGCAATAAAAGATATTGAAATTATCCCCCCAGGCTATAATATCATTTGACAGGACCGCATAAATAAAAAAGGTGGGGGGGTAGCAATTCTCTATAAAGCAGGACTACAAATCAGCAAAATAAACCATAAACTACCCTCAGAAAACAACATGGAAATAATTATTTCTAAATTAAAGCTTAACCACCAAAAATCAGTTAACATCATCTGCACTTATCTTCCACCAGGTAAAAACCATACTATACTAGAAGACCTACTAAACTGATTTTCCTCAAATCTCCCTCAAGAAACAATACTACTAGGAGACTTTAATATTGACTGGAATTCATGTAACAATACCAATCCATCCACCCTGATCAACTTGTATGGCTTCTCACAAGCTATAAACTCTGCAACTAGAACAAATAAACTTAATAATAAAGAAAGCATCCTGGACTGGATACTAACAAATTGTCCACAGCAAAACTATACAACAGGAACCCTCCCAGATGACCTTAGTGATCACTCTCTAATATATATAATTAGACATAAAACAAATGTAAATATCTCTACTCCAGTCAGAACTGCCCGTAGCAAAAAACACTTTGACCAAGAACTGTTCCTAACCGAACTTAAACAATGCAACTGGGAACCACTCAAGTCCCTCCCAATAAATGAAGCAGTAACTTACTTCATTACTACTTTCCTAGCAATCCTAGACCATCATGCCCCAATGCATTCCATAAGAATGAAAAATAAACCAGCACCATGGCTCACAAATCAGACTAAGAAGCTAATCCTTAGTAGGAACAAATCTTGGGCTAAATGGCGTACCACAAAAGACAAAATTGATCACCAAACTTTTAGGCAACAAAGAAACATAACTAAAAAAGCTGTCCTACAAGACAAAAAGAACTTTTATATCCAACTTCAAAAATCATCCCTTCAGCAACCACAAAAGTTCTGATCTACTATAAACAGGCTTCTATCCCCAGGTAAAGTAGTCACATCTAATCCACTAGGCTCCAACCCTGACTGTCCAACACAAATAGCAAATGCTTTTAATACTTTTTTTACTTCTGCTGTACTAAATCTAGCAAATCAATAAAACCCTGATGCCTCCAATTTGCCCAGTGCAAACTCCATTCCTCCCCCTTCCACCTTGAACCGATACCCACCTCCTATATCTCTTCCCTACTTCAAAAATGAAAACCTACTACCCCCTCAGCCGATAAATTACCAGGAGAATACCTCCGACTAGGAGCCTTAGCCATTGCCTACCCAATCTCCATATTGATCAATAGAACCATAAAAGAAGGCACTATTCCATCAATTTGGAAAATCTCACACATTATTCCTCTTCACAAAGGTGGTGACTCCACTGAGTACTCTAACTATCGCCCCATAGCTCTACTGTCTCCACTTGCTAAAATAATGGAGAAATGTATCCACAAACAATTAATTACCCACCTACTCCACTACAATCTCTTAGCTAACTGTCAACATGGTTTTCGTCCTTTCCACAGTACCACCACAGCCTTGCTATCCTTTACCAACTGCATCAACAAAAATTGCAATAATAATATTCCTTCCTCTGCATTCTTTGTAGACCTATCTAAAGCCTTCGACGTGGTCAACCATCAGCTTCTCCTCCACCTACTAAAGTCACTATCTCTCAATAATTCTGCTATGAACTGGGTTACATCCTACCTGGAAAACCGAAATCAAGCAGTTCTCTGGCAAAACCATCTTTCAGAACTCCTTCCCACCTCCCTAGGTGTCCCACAGGGCTCCATTTTAGGTCCGCTATTGTTTTCCATTTTTATAAATGACCTTCATCTCTCTATTCCACTCTCTACCTGCATTCAATATGCTGATGACTCTACAATCATTTGTTCAGCTTCATTCCAAACTGAACTTCATTCTCTCACACAAAAATCCTTCACCACTGTAGAACAATGGTTCTCCAACCCAAAAAAAAAAAAAATTATTGCTCTTTACACCCTCTCACTTGTCTCCCCCTCTTCATTTCACACTTACATCCAACAATGGTACCATTATTTCTCCAGACCCCACCACCAAACTCCTAGGTATTACAATTGACAATCAACTTAAGTTCGACACTCACATAAACACTACAATAAAATCTACCAACAAAAAACTTGGATCCCTCTATAGAATCAAACATTTCCTGACATCACTAGCCAGAACCACAATAGCTAGAACCCACTTAATCTCTACCCTATTATATGCTTCCCCTATATATACCAATCTGTCTAAAAATAATCTTAACAAACTAGCTAGATCGTATAATAATATTGCCAGATTTGCCACTAACTCTCCATACAGGACTCATCACTGTCAGAATCTAAAACAACTAGATTGGCTTGAAATACCTCACCTATTACAATTTAACCAACTTATAATCGCCCATAAAGTCCTTCACCAACCCAACAACACCCCAATTCTCTCTACCCTCATAACACCATATTATAACTTGAGGAGTCTACGCTCCACTAAAAAAATGTTGATGCACACTTCCTTATCAAATAATTTAGCAGGAGACTCCATATTCTCTAATTCAGTTGGAAAAATATGGAATCACTTACCACAAAACCTTACCACCCTAACCTCTCTCCCACTATTCAAAACTAACCTAAAACATTTCCTCTCTAACCACTGGTTATGCTCTTGTACCAACCCTGACTAACTGGTGTTTTTAAACTATCTGTTACCATCAAAACATAAAATTCTTTCTCAGAACTAGTCATGGACCTATTTTCTAAACTACCTTTCTCATTTCCTAATACTGTCTTTCCTGAGTACTACTTATCACACTGAACACTTCTATTCATCTTCTTTCAGTGCTTTTTGTAAATTTTATTATACTGAAGATGATTAACTCTTTTTTAATGTCATGTACAAATTTTTTGTTTTAAATGTTTTTGTTCTGTATATTTTAAAATGTATTATAGAATGCCTTTGAACTTGGAGCTTTTCTCCCCAGGCCTCCACTGAAAATGGACATGTATCCAGTTGGACTAGCCTGGTTAACAAATGTAAAATAAATAAATAAATAAATATACTTTTAATTTTCCTCACTTTTTTGCTGTGTTCATTGCATGTGTTTAATTTCACTCTTCTGTGTCGTTGTTCCAGGAATCCGGTATTCTTTTTGTATGGAAGTACAGACTCATAAATGTTATTTCCATACTAAAGTGCAGGCTCTTACATTTCATAATTCTGTCCTCATGCTGTCAATATGTTATATTTTTGACTCATTTTTATCATGTTAATATTGAGCCCTTGTATACATAGTTTAGCAGTAGTCCACATTGCATCTGTCTGTTTTGTATTAATGACAGTAACTAACTGGTAATGTGCTGTATAAATATACAGATTCATACCAATGTTATTGTTATAGAAGTATGCTACTGTGTCTCAGATCAGTCTCTGAAGACCTGTAATAATTCTGAATGGCTGTTTGCTAACTGTGAGCTCACAGCCAAAATGAATAAATGAAAAGAGGCTGCCAGCTCCTAACCTCTGAGGAAAATTACTTTCATTCTCTCTCTCTCTAACGCACAAGTGATGAGTAAATGACCTTGGAATGCCACTTCACCTCTTAAAGTAATGCAGTTTGCTGTATACATCATACTGATCTGTACAAATGTATTACTTGAAAGAAATAAGCTGAATGCTTTGTATGAATCAATTTCCTAGAATCTCTTTCATAATTGCTGTAATACTGGCCTGAAATATAATCATAATCTTATTTTTAATCTGGTATATTAAGAGATTAATTTTAATATGACATTAAGCTTTCCAGTGGCTGTAAACTGCATTGTTGAGGCTATCACCCATAGTAACAACAACCTTTATTTTGTATGCTGTTAAAGCTACATAGACGTAAGCAGTTAGGCTTCAGAAATACTGACATTCCATTTTGGTGGGTATGTGTAACTGCCATTCCTGCTGCCTCATGCATGTATATGTATTGTAATTCTAGACACATAGACAGCCAGGTGAATATAAAAAATGCATACCTAAGCAAACAGGTAATCAGATAAATGTAAAGACTGCAGGCATTAATGTTTCGGTAGCAGAAAAATGCTAGTTTACTTGGTCTACCCAGAAAATAATTAACATGCCACTTATTGTTTACAAAATATTTTTTTGGCCGGTTATCTAATCTTCCGTATACAATTCTGAAACCACCTCATTTACAGATAGATTATTTCCAGTAACAAAATGAACATCCTTCTCCAAAAAAATCATTTTTACAGTGTCTTTCCAATAGGCATTTAAACATTGGTTCACACTCATGAATTTCATTTGAAGGCCCATCATATTTCTTATCTCTGGCTAACATGATAACATAGCTATTTACTAGTAATTTGTATGCTTAGTGTTAAAATGTTTTTTCACACAGGTTATTGTGGATTACATGTCAGCATGGCATTTTCCTAGCAGTAACACTGACATCAGAGTTTTGCCACACGGTTTTGTCACCTGTTTGACAACTTATCTGCTGTAAGCAAATTACCTTGCTTTCAGAGCACACATGCACAATTCAAATTCACACACATGCTTAAGATTGCAGGAAGTGCAGTCACCAAAGAGGAATTTGAACAGTTTTGAAGATACTTAAAACCCTTTTTTCCTCTGAATGTACCTGTATAAAATTTAACTGATGCAGCCTTCTGACATCCTGTGTCAAACCTGTCACACATCAGTTCAAATGACACAAAAGTATTGGAGTATAATATAAAAAAACAGCGCATTGTACTTTATTTACGTGTATGGATTTAATTCAAACATTTTTAAAAAGTAGTTTCCCTGTTTCTGTCGCATTAACTAAGGAACAGTATTTGAGTGGCAGGATTATTTTGTAAATTATATTTAGACCTGCTACAGGTTTACTATTTTGTTGCCATATGGTTCACTGTTGCATAGAGGCATAAAGTAAGGATTTGTCCGCAGTCTGACTGTGTCCTTGTGGAACAACAAAAATGGCTCTTTCCACATGAGTGCTTGCAATTCTGAAATCCTTCTAGCTGATATGGTAGCATGCAGAAAGGCTGTCTTCAGTATCAGAAGTTATAGTGAATTTGCTGTTGGTTCAAAGGGTGATGATTTTCCAACACAGTGAAGGACCCATGGATGTACAATACCTTTCCTAGGTGGTTTGAGATGCTGTAAATTATTAAGGAACTCTTTAGCTGTTTGCAGAGATGCTAAAGGGAAAGCTACAGGAATGAAGGCTGAAAAGTCAGAGAGATGTATCTTCATTGAGGCATATGCCAGTCCTCTCCTTGAGAACTCATACAAATATTATATAATCACTGGGACAAAAGCTGCAAAACAGTCTTGGTCCTTTTGAAACCTGAGGGAAAACCTCTACCATTTGGCTAGGTTAGTTTCCTGGTAAGAGGCTTCCTAGCTTCCCTTACTATGTTTCTCATATCCTCAGTGAACTGGTGCCTAAAAGAGAACAAGGGCATATCACCCATGCTGTGAGCTACAGAATCCTCAGGTTTGGATGTGTTAGGCTCCCTGTGCTGAATAAAGGGGTACACTTGCACATTTCTGACTGAAGGGAAAATCAATGCTGCCTTCTTTGCTTTATAGGTTGCACTGGGTAATAGGAGGATCAGAGGGATTGTGGACAGAAATACACCTGTCCAGTTGATGGAGAGGGCATCCACTGCCAAAGTTTTCTGTGTAGTACTCTGGAGCAGAACATCCTGAGTTGTCTTTTGAATATCGTTCAGAGAACTGAAAAAAGTCTATATCTAGTATACCTCACCATTTGACCAGTTTAAAGGGCATGTCCATGTCCAGTATCCACTCATGGGGGTCTGTCTCTGATCTGCTGAGTTTTGCTGTAGACTGCCTTTATGTTCATGTTGCACTTTCAGGCTATTTTCCCAAGCTGTTATTACCAACTTGCACAGGTTGAGTCTCTCCTTGTTTGTTAATATACAACATCATGGTTATGTTATCTTGCAAAACTCCCTGGTTCCAAATGTATTGGAAAGTGTTTAATGTATGGAACACTACTATGCAGGGTTTTTTGGGGTGTAGTTCCATGCATCCCATGTGACATTAGAGACATCTGTGTCCAAAATCTGTTTCACAGGATCCACTTTGAATAAAATTCCCTTGTTTTGTCAGACTTGATTGACTCACCAGTCTGATGCTTGTCTTATGCAAGGCACAATAGGGATGTTCTCCCCCAGGAACTGGCCAAGCTGATTCCATTTGTTTCTGCAATACCTTGACAATACCACTGGAGCTCCATGATATGCAGCATTGATAGGGATATCATCAATATCAAAAAGGCCCTTAATTCCAGTTCCCTTAAGAATTTGGCTTCTATGATAACATTTTATGAGTGTCCAGAAAACAGGCTTATAAAGATTTCATCTTGCCTGCAAAAGTAAGGTTCTCTGACAGCTGGAGTCCAATCAGATCCCTGGAAATCACCCTTTTTGGAGTATAGTTGGTTTGACTGGGGTGGATTGATAGAATGTCCCAAGGTTTGGAAGCAATCCATTGTACTCTAATGCCCTTTCTCCTCCTTCCTCTGACTAGGCCTCTATCATATAGTCACTCAGATAAAGATAGATCAGAAAGCATTGGGTTCTGCAGTATGCTGTCACTGGAGCCCAGACACTGTGAGAAGTCATTTGGTGTAGTAGCTAAAGCAAAGAGAACTGGCAAGTGAGTATGCCCTGCCCCAAACCTGACAAAGTGTCTGTGGTCTCTGTGAATGGGGTTATGTATGTAGACATCCAGGTTACCATCAGAGCTTTTGAGGACAAAAGTTTGAAGTATAGTAATTATTGAACCTTTTGCCTTGATTCTTTTTTGGCACTGGTCATACCATTCTTGGATGCAGAAATTCTTTTACAAGAGATGATACTAGGTTGGTTTGTCCTCATGGTCCTGAATCTCAACAAAAAGCTCAAATCACACAGAACTAAATAGTATAGTTATTAAGCACTTTTGTCTTATTTGTATAGATTCTGTCAGAATAAATAAAAATTGAACCAACCAACTTTTTATACATTCAGAAAATCTCATGACAAAATTATCCAATGAGATTCAACAACAAGCATTATTTTGAGATTTTTGTGTTTTTTTATGTTTTGTGGGACTCTAAATATAGTTTTTGCTCCTGCTGTTCTTGGTGGGCTGCCTGCAGATTTTGATTTTGATTGGAAATGAAGCTTCTAAACCTGGGCTACTACCAGCAGGACCTGCTAGTCTTTATTAATGGCTTCTCAATTTTAGAGAATGGGAATATAAAGGATTGGTCCACATAAAATGACTTTAGCTAGCAGATCAAGGAGACTCTTTCTGATGTCCTCTTTGCGGGAAAAATAAAGGTGCCTTGCTGAAGTTTTAAAAAGTTTATTTGGTTGCACTCACTCGAGGCATTCCTTAAAATGGAGAACATTGATATCTGTGCAGTGACTGAGACCTGGTTCAAGCCTCTAGAAAGCACCCCTGCACTACCAGGCTAAAACTCATACCACACTTTTCGGCCATGTAACCTGGACCAGAACACCAAAGGCGTAGGTGTGTCCGTATTCATTAAGGATATCCACACCTCCAGGCTAGTTGCTCAACATAATGCAGCCGAGGTTATCCAAGTGCAATTAACTCTGGGCAAGACTGCAATCCAAATTGTAGCTTGCTACAGATCACCCACCATGCCCCAGGATTCCCACTCCTCTTTTCTTGATGTACTGGAAAATATTAGGGTTCAACCAAGCACCCTAATAATGGGCGATTTTAACTACCCCACCATTAACTGGGAAAACTACTCATGTACCAACTCCTTTGCTGAACGCTTTCTGGAATTCATAAACTCCAATGCCCTGGATCAAGTTATCCACACCCCCACCAGGGGCAACAATATCCTAGGTCTAGTCATTACCAACATGAAGTCAACGCCTCATTGGACAGATCCGACCATAAGCTAATTACCCTAGATATCCACATCCTGCCCCCACCCACCCCCATTAAGGAAACCATGGTAAAAAAATTCTCCAAAGCCAACTTCATGCTTCTTAAGACAGAAGTGCTGAACTTCATGACACCCATGCAGATGGACAATCCAGTTATGACTAATGAATCCTACACAATTGCACTTTATAAGCACTTACATGAGTGCATGGATCGTGCTATCCCAAACAGAACCAAGACGCTATCCTCCAAAAAAAGGAAGCCAATCTGGTGGTCCCCTGCCATAAACAAACTGTACAACAGAAGGAAGAAACTGTTACAAAAGAGAGTAAAATCCCATGAGTGGAGGAGCTCCCTGGTCAGCCTCAGTAAGAAGCTGCGATCCCTGATAAAATCCTCCAAAGCTAGTTACGAAAACAAAATCACCCCTGATTCTAAAGACAACCACGAAGCATTCTATAGCTATGTCAAGAATCTCAATGGCAGCACTCAGATCTGCTCTGAGTTACAGCACAATGGCAATAAATATACAGATCAAACTGATATTGCCAACATCCTGGCAGATAGGTTCAGTGCTAACTTTACCCCCCTCTCACCCCCTAAAGAGCACATCTCTATACCGGAAGAATGCAAAGTTCCTGTAATCACGGCTGCACAGGTAAAAATCACACTCTCCAAAGCCAGGAACACAGCATCCATGGGACCACACAGCATCCCAGGCTGTGTTCTACACGAACTACAGAATGAACTGGCACCCCACCTAGGTACCATGTTCAATCATAGCCTCACCTCAGGCTTTGTGCCTGCTGAATGGCGCACAGTGACGGTTATCCCACTCCAAAAGGGGGGAGCCACCACGGACCCCGGGAACTACCACCCCATTAGCCTGACGAGCCTGGTCTGCAAGGCCATGGAACATATCATCATGGAACTTATAAACAAAGACATTGGTATTCTCCAAACTCTGTACCCCACCCAGTTCGGGTTTGTAAAAGGCAGATCATGTCTCCTAAACCTGATAGGTTTCTTTGAAGCAGTCACCAAAGCCGTAGACGAGGGTAAGGTGGTTCACACAGCCTATCTAGATCTCACCAAGGCTTCTGACACCATCCCCCACTCTGGAATTATAGATAAACTCACTAAACTAGGTATAAATCCCTATGTCACAAGATGGATTGCCAACTGGCTCACTGACAGAACCCACACTGTGAAAGTAGCAGACTCCAAATCTGACTTCAGACCAGTGACAAGTAGAGTACCACAGGGTTCAGTCCTGGGTCCTCTCCTGTTTGTTATCTACTTCTCTGAATTACAGGCTAACACAGAAGGTCTTTGGCTAACGAAGTTCACAGATGACTGCAAACAAGGAGCCATAATCGAAACTCCTAACATTGTGGACATCCTTTAAAAGGGCCTCACTGAGACAGATGCCTGGTGTCAAAGCCATGGCCTCAAGCTCAATGCCAAAAAGTGCATTGTCATCCCCTATGGTAAAAACTCTCTACCCATGAACTTCAACATAGGCAATAGTATACTTAACACTGAAAGTGTGATGAGACCTTGGGACACAGGTGGACAGTAGTCTCTCCTTTGATAATCACATCGCCACAGTAGTCAGGAAATCCTTCTATGTGGCACACCTCATCACAAAAGGTTTCTGATCCAGAAAAAAAGAGGTCACTGTTCCCCTGTACTCATCACTCATTAGACCCATTATAGAGTACAACACCCCTTTTGATATGTACCTCACAAGACATCTACAACAACTGGAAAGGCTGCAGAAATACCTCACAAAGAGGATTACCGGCCTCAAACAGATGCCCTACGCAGACCATCTCAAAAAACTCCAGCTTTACTCCATCGCATATCGCCTACTCAGAGGTGATCTCTGCCTAACATACAAAGCTATGTCAAACCCAGAGCTGTTGGACATGCTCCACTTAAAGAAATCCCAATCCCTCCGAGCTACACGCTCTAGGGACCTAAACCTTGTCACCACAATAAACAGAACATGCCAGCGGGATAGATTTCTGTCCCAGAGTTTTCCCATAATCTAGAATAAACTACCTATCTATATCAAACAAAGCTCCTCATTAGCACTCTTCAAGAAAAATCTTGATGACTGGATGGGAAATAGGAAATTCTCCCCAGGGATCACCTCTGTGGCTCTGCTCAACAGTGGCACAGGAAAATTATTTTCTTGGGTGGCAAAAGCCAGGGTACCTTTTTGGCTGGGTTTGTATAGGCCCCAGGGCCGATAGCTTAGTACCTACCTATGGTTAACTAGTAGAATAGAAGCACTCTTCTCCCATAATTTAGGGATTTGCATGAAGTTAGTGTAAGAGGTATGATGATATGTTTCAGATGTAGAACTTGTGTTTATAAAAATATACAGCTGCAGATTATTTTAAGCTTCCACCTAATAGGAGAAAGTTCTTTAGGGGTGGAGAACTGCCAAAACAAAGGCTTGATTTAGCTCACTAAATGTGAACCTTACTCACTTTATAGTTGTAAGACTGGAAGAGTAATACATGAGCATATTACTTACGGTAGGTGATATTAGTAAGGCATTTGATACAGTAGGAGATGATACTTTGTGGAATGTTATGGAAAGATATGGAATTGTGTATGTCAGCATATCAAAATAATAGAACGAGAGTGTTTGGGAATGGGTGCCTGAGTAAATAAATATGCACAAATTGTGGTATTAGACAAATGTAGCCCATGAGTGGGATATTGTTTGTATTACTAATGAACACAATAGTGAATGAAGTTACTTATAAAATGAAAAATGCTAGTTAAGTGATACAAAAACTAAGTGGTGATTCCAGTAGTTTTGACATATGCAGATGATATAGTTGTGGTTGCTAAGAATAAAATATGGATGAAGCAAGTGTTGGTTTGCCTGAAAAGATGTTTAAAGGAAATGGAAATGATCTTGAATAACGATTTAAAAAATCTTTAATAAAAATAGAAAAAGAATAAGTGCAGCGGTAGTGTTGTTGCCTCACAGCAAGAGGTTCTCCTGTTCAGTTCTCGGCTCGAGTGCGGGGAGTGCCTTCTGTGTGGAGTCTGCATGTCCTCCCCGTGGTTGGGTGGGCATTCGAAAGACATGCGTAAATGGACGTGCCTTTGTTGAAGGTTGAACGTCGAGTTGGCACCTCGGCGTTCGTGAAAATCTACTGCCAATCATTAGCAGACCGGAGTTCCGCTGTGGCGACCCCTAACCGGGAAAAGACGAAAGACACCAACAACAACAACAACATGTAGATAAAATAAGAAAAATAAATTTGGGTCATTTTACAATTGGAGCGTTGTAGTTTTCAATAAGTATCCTTGTTAGGGATAACATTTGGGAAAAATTATGTAGTTCTGAGACACTGTACAAGTTAAGATATTTTAATCTTTCGTAATTTAAATTTTCACATCCATGGATACCCTTGGTATATTTCCACTGTACTCTTTCCAGTTTATTTATGCTTGTTTTTGTAAAGTTTCCATATTGTTATTCTATACTCACATTTGGGTTTAATGTAACCAACAAATAATGACTTCATCATTTCTGATTTCCTGACTTTATAAATCTTTTTATACAACCTATAGTTCTATAGCTGTCATTAACCAATTGGTTGATATGATTAGGAAAACTAAAAGCTGGATCTACCCATATACCCAGGTTATTAAATGAATCGACTGTTTCAATCACTGTGTGCTGCATTAAATATTCACTGTTCAATTTATGTCTCTCAAATCTCATATGTTTAGTTTTTTTATGTATTTATCAGCATATTATTCTCCTGTACCCAAATGGTCAATTTAGCCAAGTTCATTTGCAGACATGCCCTATCTGTAACACATGTATTCAGTTTACCCAATTTCAAGTCATCTGCATACAGACTGTCGAACACCTCTGATGAAAAAGATAGATATGAAGATAAAAATCTAAATATGTGTGGGCCTAGACAGAGCCCTGTGGGACACCCTGGCTGTAACTAAGAATTTCACCTATCCAATTACCATATGATACTTGCCATGTACAATTTGTAAGTCATGTAGCTATCCATCTTATCAACAGTGCATCAATCCCTAGTTGTTCTAATTTAATGATCAGTGTTTTGTGTAGTACCCTATCAAATGCTGAAGTTAAATCTATATAAATTACATCACAGCATAAATTTTCATTCACAACTATTATATGGTATGGAACATCATGTTACAGGTGGTAATAGATGTATTTTAACATAAGTGTTCTGATATATGGTTTCAAGTCCTATCCTTTCCATTTCTGACAATAACCTATCCAATATTACCTTCTCTATTATTTTTCCACAACATGAAAGTAGACTTAAGGGTCTGTTTTTCCTACTCCCCTTTGCCTTAAAGACTGGTTTAATAAGTGCTTGTCTGCAATCTTGAGGAATCACCCTTTATTTATATGACCTAATAAATAACAGACGTAATGGTACTGTAAGTTCTTGCTGAAGTGTTCTCATTATTACTAATTATGTCTTCTCCCTGTGCTTTGTTTGGATCCAGTTTGCATAGTTCTTTTTCAGTATAATTTAATTTGATTTCACTACCTGAGGTTAGCTGGATGTCACTATCACCAACTTTCAGGAGGCAACCTTGTTTTGCATAAGATTTTGTAAATATGTCTGTAATCTGTTGTGTCTGAGAATAAATTTTAGAATCTACATACAGCTTATCAATGTGTATGTTTTAACTCATTTCGCATCTTATGTATCTATAAAAAGTTTTTTCTATTGTGCTCAATATCTTTATATACAATTTCTTCAAATTTTTCTTGATCTTGTCTCACACCATGCTTAATTTATTTATCTAGTTTGTTTATTTCAGTTTTCAAAGTTGTAGTTCAACCTTTTTTCTATTTCTTATATATTTTTCTCTCACTTTAATCAAGTATGTTGTCCTTATGGTAATATGTCTTCCTGATGTTGTGTGCCTAGAGCCTGATGTTAAAAACATTTTTTATATGATGCACATTGAAAATTACTTTGTCAGGCATTTCTGACCCAGAACAGGGTGCTAAATCTCTGACATGAAGTTGATTGCTTTCTTTCTGAACATCATTTTCAACAGAGAATTGCCTGAAAATCTTAGACCTTACATCATCTTCAGTTTCATGTTCTCTCATGCCAGATTTCAGATGAAGATTTTTAGTTCATCGTCCTTTCATCTTGAATCTCTGTCTTATTGAGTCTAGAGTCCTTCCAGTATATCTCCACTGGTGGTTGAAACCTGCCTGTCAACAATCAGGGAGACTCTTCCATCTCTAGGAATCCCAAACCACAGTAACCATGTTGGGCTTTTTTAAGGTAGGATGAGGCGCAACATCAACAGATTTGGGGGAGGGGGGCTGGTCACTTCAGGAGTCTTATCTGCACATCCCTGTCTTTAAAATAAGGGCAGTTCTACCTCTTAGGGTTATCTTCTTTCAGTCAGATAATGTGGGTGTTTGGTTTATCAATAAGCTGGTATGAATGCATTCCCTAACCCCATGTAGATAATGGGGAAAAAAAGGTTGATGATGATAGTGTGAATACATTCCTAGCGTTTGTGTTGAGAAAATGAGTGTGTGTCAATAGGTCAACAGGTTATACTGCTTTGTAGTAGCAACCTACATACAGAGGAGTCAGACTTCTATTTGATTGATTGAGCCACTATATCCTCTTACCTCACAAATGAACCATCAATCCCTCAATGACAAGAAGGGTTTTTCACTTCTGTGGCCCTTCCAGAGACAGTCTGTTTGCCTCACTGTTAAATTCTTTGTTTTAATTCTTTTTATCTGATTCCCTGTCTGGAGGCCAGACCAAGGATGCCTTACCTCACAAATAGCCGAAAGGATTCTTTTACACTTCACCAAGTTCTTCTGATGATAACTCCTAAGGGCCAAAGCCATGCTAATAGTGTCATTCCAATGCAAATCCAGTTTCCTCTTCTAATGCTTTTTTTTTTCTTCAGAAGTCTTTCCATCTGCAAACTGTCAAGAGGCTGATGTCTTATCCTTCAGGTAAATCCGGCTGAGACCTTCACACTCTCAAGCTGACAGCATTGCTAGCTAAAAACCCTGCTTTATCCAAAAGGGTAGATTTTGTATCCTCTTCCTCTCTTAGGCTTTCAGCCCAAAATAATTAACTTGATAAATTGACCCTTTGTTCCACCTGGGCTAGTTATAATGGCATAAAGCCTTTTATAGGTGTTAATCTGATGCTGTCATTTTCATTCATTCCTCAACTGATGGGTCTCGGGTCTGACTTGGCCGCTTTTACTAGACTCACTGATCTAGCTGTCAGGATCCTCCCATAATGCCCTACTATCCTGGAATACCCCAGATCTCTTTTGCTGCCATATCATTCAGACATAGATTTCTGCACTCAAGCTGCAGAGATTAACCACATATTATCGTATCCTTTTTTGTGAGACTTTTATCTCCAGTATTTTCTTCCTTTTCCCTTTTACAAAACTTGCTTACATTTTTTAATACATTGCTAATTCTTTCATCTCCTTTTCTAGTTAGACCTATGTATCCTTGTCAGGCTATTCTTCTACATACCATTGTTGGTATTCTTGCTCTTTCTTTCTGTCTCCTAGACTTAGAGTACCTTTCAAACACCATCATTGGTATTTTTTCCAACTATTCAAAAAAAAAAAAAAAACTCTCTTCCTTTTGTTTTTCTCTTTAGTATGACTGACAAGCCTACGGGCTTTAAGAAATGCACTTCCTGTAGGCACAAGATCCCTAACTTGGATGCCCACAAGGAGTGCGTTTATTGTTTTGGAGCTGCCCACCTAAATGTTGACTGTTAAAATTTGTTCCGGATTCAACTCTGTGCATTTAGTGATAGGAGGAATAAGTTGGTTTTAAAAAGCTTTCTACTATCTTCTGTTGGTTCTGCCTTGGCTGGGGTTCAAACCTCTTCTAGTAAATCTGACAAAAGGAAGCCTGACATGGCTCCAAAATAAAAGGAGTCCAGGAAACTGACCTGACTATTCTCCTTTTTTGACTCTGATTTATGAGCTGCTTCCAGCTAAAGTTCCCAAGAAACCAGATCCACTGTCAACCTCAGATCTTACTACTTCAAGCACCAAATCTCCTTGGATCCAGTCTCCACTGCTCATCTCCATTCACCCTTCTCACAAGGGACACCTAAGAAATCTTCCAGACCACCTTCCACTAGTTCATTCCTTAGGTCTTCTAGGAACTTATCTAAGGCAGATGTGGATAGGATGATTAGGAAGCTTCTCAGGGCTCAAATCCAGATGGAGGTAATTCCCGATGGATGTAATTCCGGCTCCATCTCCCATTAGACATGTGAGCCTGCTCTTCTCTCGACATGGTGTTGTATCACCTTCTCTTATCTGACCAGTAGTTTCAGAGCCCTTGGATCTGAGATCTTCAAGGATGTCATTTTTTGGATCCAAAAACTGTCCATTCTTCCACTATAACTATGAATCTGTGTCACGCAGCTCCAAACTCTTAACAGCAGGATGACTTTCAGAGCCAAAGCATCAGTGGTGACTCTGAAGCTGTTGGAGCCATCCTTGCCTCATGGCTCCTTGGTATTGGATAGCTTGGCTCTAACTCCCTCCTTAAGGCAGGAATACATTGGGGATTCAGAGTTCAGCACAAGTAGCTTCAGTGCTGGTGTGACCGGCTGTTGTTTCTGCTGGACCTTTCTCCCTTTGAAGTTGTGGAGAGGACCTTCTCTATTCCCAGAGAGAGGACATCCTTGCTCTCTTTGGATCCTATTCTCCCTCCATCAAGTTTAAGCTCTGAGCCTGCCATGCCTATTCCACCGGGACAACCACCTCGTACTAGCCTTCAGAATGCCGTCATCCAGGACTCCCCACCTACTTCTGATATTTCACCAGACCATCCCACTGATGAGTACCTAGGAAGAGTATATAAAAGAAGGCACCTAGATTCCCCGCAGGAGTCTGTCACCCAAGATATCAACTTTGATGAAGGGGAGGGGTCCCCCCAGATTTCCACCTGACGATGTCTCCTTTGGAGAGATCCTGAAACTTGTTAAATAGAGAGGTGGATGATATTCTTATACCCATTCCCAAGAGAAGTCAGTGTTTCTGGTGGCTTTGGGGCTGGCCTGGTTATGTTTTAGGTAATCCCTCTGGCTGATGAGTTGATCAACCTTATCTCTTGCTCAGCATGGAAGAAACCCGATATAACGGAACCCATACCTAAGAGTTCAGGTAAATTTTTAGTTCCTCCTAAAGACAGGGCCCACTGGAGCAAGAGAGTGCCTGTAGATGTTATGGTGGTGGCAGCAGCAACTAAGAGGGAGCTTATAAAACAGACCTCATCTGTCCATCCCCCTAGTAGAGAGTCCAGGGCCTTGGACAGATTTAGTTTAGTCGCTGAATTATTTGGCACATTTGACCAGACTACAAACAGATTTTATTGAGGACCTTTCCACATCTCTTTCAGGTTCCATGTTTGTGGAGGACCAGAAAAAAGTTTCTTTACAACTGACCACCTATAGTCCATTTCCAATGCGTTCTTGAGGTTGATCTATAATGCAGCTATGGTTACCTGTAGGGCTGCGGGTTCAGGCATTGCAGTTAGGTGGCACGCCTGGATGCACCTGGGTTATTTTGTGGAGCCCTTCAAGTCATCATTCATCAATGCTCCTTTAGATGGATTGTCCATGTTTGGCCCCAATGTTATGGAAACACTGTCCAGAAGTGGGCAAGATGGAAAGACCCTGTCTGGTACTGGGATCCATTCTTCTACCCTGCAGAGCTTCTTCTCCAGGAATCAGTGAGGTGGTAAAAATACGTGGTTTTGCAAGTTCAAAGGGCCTTTCCAGAAAACATGAAGAGATAGTTCTTCCTAGGTTGGGGGGATCTCTAATGGAAGATGCTTTCCTCGTGGCAGGGGTGGCCAGCAGAACCAGGGCTTCAGAGATATTGTCTCTGACAGGCCCTACCCGTGCTCCTGAAGGGTTACCTGACTGCTGCACTCTGAAGCCTGGGCAACCACCACACAAGGCACTTGGGTGCAGAAAACTATATCCAGAGGTTATTTCATACCATTTTCCCAAATTTCTCCACCAAAAACAAAAAAAAATCCCCAATGTTCCAACCAATAAGAGGGAAGCAGTAGGACCCTTGGAAATAGAAAAGCTGCTAGAAAAACGAGTCATCCAAAAAGACCCCCCAGACTGACAAGGATCCAGAACTTATGATTCTTTTAAGTGCCATAGAAGACAAAGGACTTGAAACCAATTCTGGATCTCAGCCAACTCAGTCAGTATGTAAAATACTCAGAATTCCAGATCGTCATGGTTTAGTCCGTTTTACCTCTACTACAAAAGGGCAACTGGATGTGCTCAACATATCTTCAATTTGCATCCTGTCACATCAAAATAAACAGACACTGTAGAAGATACCTGCACTTCCTTCTGAGAGCCAACCATTATCAGTTCAGAGCACTCCCCTTTGGTCTCATCACAGCCCCCATGGTATTCAGCAAATGCATGGCATGGTAGCAGCTCACCTGAGACTGCTGCGATTCCATGTGTTTCTATACCTAGATGACCGGCTCCTGACTCCCCCATCCAGGCATCCATTGATTCAAGGAAGGGATTACTTGCTCCAGTTATGTCATTAACTGGGGATCATGGGCAGTTACACCAAATCACAGATTACGCCTATTCAGACCCTGGAGTTCATAGGTGCTTGTCTAGCCATGATCAATCATATAGTTTTGCTTCCTCTAACAAGAGTTTCTACTCTCAAGTCACAAGTCATGAAAGTGATCTCCCTTTCTTATCCTACAGAAAGACTAGTACTCCAAGCATTAGGGTTGATGGTAGCAGCGATAAATCCAATTCTGTTAGTCAGATTTCATATGTGAGTCCTACAGTGGACCCTTTCAGTACAGTGGTCTATTCTTCAGCATATTTTAAACCCTTCAATCAAGATTTTCTAAAGTTTGTAAGGAATGTCTTCTTCGGTGGCTTCATTCAGAAAAAGTTTATAAAGGTCGCCCCTTTGTTCTCCCACAGCCAGTAGCCACAGTCACCACAGACTCCTCCCAAATTGGGTGGGGTGGGGGGTATTTTTTGGAAAAGGACAGTCCAAGGTGAGTCGTCCCTGGAAGAGATCAATTTGCACATCAGTGTCCTGGAAATAAGAGCTGTCTTACTAACATTGCAGACCTTTCAAGATTTTCTGCATTCAGGCATGTTTGTGATACAGACAGTAACAAACAGGGGTGAACCAGATCTTACCCATTGTGTTGAGAGGCAATGAGAGTGTTGCAATGGGTGATCTTTTCTGGTCACTTTCTTATAGCAATGCACATATCGGGGATAACCACCATGCTTGCAGGCAGACTAAACTAGTCTCTTTTGATGCCTCATGAGTGGTCTGTCAGTCAAAGAGTGGCAGAAGAGGTTTCTCCTGGATGGCACCAACCATGCTGCAGTTGTTTTGCTTCTCCCCTCAGCAAGTTCTTCACCCTGGTCCCTCCACAGAGAGAAAGAGAGTCACCAAGAGATGCTGTAGTACATGTTTGGCCATCTGGTCTCCTTTATGCTTATCCCTTATTATCCCTATTCTCCAAATTTCTACAGAAGGCATCTTGGTTGAAGAGCACAGTAATCCTCGTTGTGCCCTTTTAGCCTCATCAGCTTTGGTTTACCTTCATCTGGCCTCATCATCTGTATCTACCTTGGATACTATTTCCACATCCAGACCTTCTGTTTCACCCGACAGGGATATGTAGCACCCAGACATCAATGACCTTAGGTAGACAGCATGGTTTCTCCAGTTCCAGTGATGGCTAGATAGTCCAGGCTTTCCTCCCTAGTTCGACAAATTATTTTGTCCTCTTAGAAGCTTTCCACCAGGAAAATTTATAAAAATAAATGGAAAAGATTTTCAGTATGGTCCCTTCAGAGACACCTGGACCCTTTTACTGCACCAGTCTTGGCAGTTCTCGATTTTTTGGCCTCTATTTTTAACAATGGGGTGAGTTATTCTATTATTAAAATTCAACTAACGGCCATTTCAAATTTTTACTCAGGTGAGAATCATTCTTCCTTGGCTTCTTTGAAATTGTGCAAAGTCTTCCTTAAGGGTATCTTTTACTCAGGCCCCCAGTTAAAGATCCTACCCTCCTTTGGGATTTGACTATTCTGTTACAAGTTCTTACACAACCTCAATTTGAGTTTTTGGCTAATATTGACCTTAGGTTCTTGTCCTGGAAAATAATTTTCCTGGTCGCTGTCACTAATCCATCTGTGTTGTCCATTTTCATTCTTCCTCAACTCCCCACCCTCCAACTCCCTTCCCTGTCTTCCTAGTAAGCCCTAAGGGATGTCCTTTTGGGAATTCACCTGTTCCCTGTTTTGAGCTCCAGCCTTTCAGTATGTCTTTGTCTTGTTTCTTCATCATAGCATGATGTCATGTATATGTTAATGTTGGGACAGAAAACTTGATCTGATGTATTCTAAGATAGTCGGGCATTATAGGTAAAGGGAGGAGCTCAAGAGCTGGTTCTGTGAGCCCAGTAGAGGTTACCAAGTTGAATCCTAGGTCATATCTGAGACCCATCAGTTGAATAAGAATGAAAATGGACAACACAGTTGCATCCTTATGGGGTGTACATAACTTTTGTTTTATCTGTCTGAAATCTTTGACTCTGGGCTGACTTACTACTCTGTTAAGGTCCATTTGGCAGCCCTCTCCAACTTTCCTTCCAGTCTACATTGTGCTTCCCTGATATCTGTTAAAGACCATATGGCCTTCTTATGATGCATCTGTCACCTCAGACCTGCTAAAGATCCAATCATTCTATGTTCAAAAAGCTTGCTGCTCAACACTTTAAACCTGCTTGTTTTGTTGTACAAAATTATTTGTCTTAACAAATTCTCTTTCTGATAGTTGTCACTCCTGCCAAGATGGTACCTGAATTGCAACTTTATTTCAAGACATAACTTTACTTTCCACAAGTAAAGCATAGCTCTCAAAACAGATCTGTCTTTCATGCCAAAAGTCATCATAGAATCACAACTGGAGTAGTTTATATTGTTGCTTGTTTTTCTTCTGATATTCTAACCATGGTGAATAATTCCTTCATTGCTTGAATTCAAGCCTAGAATTCCAGTGCCACCTACTCAAAAGTCAAAGAAAGTGAAGTTAACAATTGAAATTGCATTATTCAATGGAAAAAATAAATCTGGTCAAAAGTTCAAATAAGCCTACTAAAAATGCTTTTTACAGGGCACTCCTCGCTCTTACTAAAATATAATAAGTCCATGGTTACGCAATAGAGGAGAAAGAACAAACACCTCCTACAATAAAAAACAGCAACAACAAAACTAAAGATAATCAGCCTGGATATTACTGCCATATATGCTGAAGGCCTATTGTGCTGCTCCATTAAACACACACACACACAGAAAATGTGGTTGCAAATTTCTAAAAAATAAAACAACAACAGTAGTTTGGCACATCAATGCACACAGGCAACCTATCAAATAGCACACTTAAAAAAGACAGCTGCCACTTGAATTTAATTCATATTTAACAAAGAAACCTCAAAATATGGTTTTCAAGGGCAGCTCAAAAATACTTTAGTCTCTTGGTCTTCAGTTCCTAGATTTCTTACCTTTTTTACTAGCAAAGCTAAATCTTTTCACCTCAGGGATGATCATTTGTCACCTTTGCTGTCTACATCAGGGAAGTATGTTTCTAAGCTCATGATTTCCAGATGGATAACGAATTGTATGAAAATTCTGTCGCAGCAAATAATGGTAACCTTTTCCTGTAATTCACAGGACTCATTCCTTTAGAGTGATAGATACTTCTGCTACCATTTTCTGCAGTGCTACCGTTAATGGCATCTTTGCAGCCACAGACTGGTGTTTGCTAAACACCTTTCATGGCACTATAAGTTTGCTGTTAGTTCCAGGTCCAAGTCTTCTCTTGCAACAGCTGTCTTCTGTGGAGTGTTCACAGGAAAATGGCTACCCAGTACTTAGCTAAGGACTCTGTCCTAAAGATTACCATAGATATACCTGAAAAAGCTTCAAAGGGTACAAATGACAAAACTCGACTGCAAAACCCTTTGCCACATAGCTGTCCACGCAAACACAATGAACAAAAGCACTAAAACTTCTTTTGTCTGGAGGAGTATTCTTTCATTATTTGGTTCAACAAGATTTGTTTGTCTGGACAGCTGTGTGGCAGAGGTTTTTGAAGTCAAGTTTTACCACAGATATACTCCTTAACTGATATGAGTTTATGTACTTATTATAATGATAGATTGGCAAAGTCCACCTT
The DNA here is from genome assembly GCF_019279795.1 of Protopterus annectens. Taxonomy (NCBI): domain Eukaryota; kingdom Metazoa; phylum Chordata; order Ceratodontiformes; family Protopteridae; genus Protopterus; species Protopterus annectens. Next base: position 667,118,743 of record NC_056735.1, on the reverse strand, counting down.
TAGTAAAATACTTTACATCCACCTCCCCCATGTTTATTGTCTCTTATACTGATTTTTCTCTCCTTTGACTTTTCCCATTGCCTGAGGGTAGTGCTGTAACAGAAGAACTACAGTGAATAATAAGTGGTGCATTGTGATAAGGGGGAGGTTGCAGGCAGCTAGGGAAAGTTTAATCTGTCAAGAAGGCCTAATGCCTATGGCATCATTGTCTGACCTCTTGGACGATATCAAATGAACTTATAATCACAAACTGTTATTAATGTGTATCTACTGTCAAAGAAATTTACCATTTCTATGATGTTTCATTTAAGATTTTGGAGGTATGGTTTCCTGCTCTTGACAGCTTTTTGGGTATGTCCAATTCCATGATATATTTGATCTAGAAAGTTTTCCATCTAGATATAAATAAATAAATTATTTGCTATATTCAGAAATGACTATCTTGGTCTTTTAGACCGAGGTTAAAACATTTACTTAGTGAACAGTATTTCACTTTATTTAGGGTCCCACAGAGCTCAATTAAATTAATAAAAGTTTAAAAGTAGATTAAAAAAGTAAAATGAGAGTAGCCTGAAAAAATGTAAAACACCTTAATTTTGTGGTGACCAGCTTAAAATCTCAATGTTAAATAAAGGATAAATGAGCCCTATCTCAAAATGTTTTATATATATATATATATATATATATATATATATATATATATATATATATATATATATACTACTGCTATATATTAGTATACTACTATATACTATATATATATATATATATATATATATATATATATATATATACTTTTAAATCTACTTTTAAACTTTTATTCATTTAATTTTTCCTAATGTTGTACACATAAGTATACATGTTTTTTTAAATGTTTTTAAAACAGATTTGTTAGTTGTGAATTTGCTCATTTGTTTATTTGCATTTCTGTCGACATGCTTGCAAAGAGGCCTGTAAAGGTTACAGAAAGTGGAGTATTTGCATAAATCTGGGTGTTTCCAATTGTCAGTTTATCATACTGTTAAACAATTAAAGTGACTTGTGGGGGGATATAAAGGATGCTACAGCTAGTTTTTTTTTCTTTTCTTTGTTAAATCTGAAGAAGTATTGTGGAAGAAAATGCCTTGTGAATATTTGCATTTATGTACTAAATAAACTGCTGGTGCTTCCACTTTGGATTGTGTTTCATGCTTTGGGTTTGACTACATCTACTTGGTACCTTTGTGTGCTGCATTGGTTTCTTTGTTGTTTTGGGTACCTAGCCTCTTGTGTTTTTTAAGGATATACAGTTTGACAGTTTGTAGTAGTTAGATGTTTTATATAATCTGTAGCAGTAAATGAGTCAGTCAGTAAATCACCAGATAAATGCAGTTATATTCAAGATTTCTTGTAAAGTGTATAATGATTGGCATTCAGTATAGTAACATAGACGTAACACTAATAGTTGTCTAACATGGAGATAATAAAAAGCATTATACACGTTACAAGGGATGTTTTGACATTAAACTTTACTATGGCTGTCATGGTGTGGGAGCTGAATTTAGGTAGCTAAAGAGTACCATCCCCCTCTATCAAGGCATTTCCAGGTATAATGTTTTTGAAAAGAGTATTGCATAAGAGACCTGTAAAAAAAAACATTGGCTCCTCCTTGAGATCTTAATTTTGTGTTAGAGAAGGTAACACTTGCTCCATTTGAACCAGCTCATCTGGCTGACTTGAGGTTGTCAACATGGAAAACTGTTTTACTGATTGCTCTGACCTCTGCAAGAAGAGTATTTGAGTTGAAATCTCTCATGGTGGGGTCAGCATTATCTCATTTTCAATAGAAGCTGGGTTTCCTTGAGAACTATTCCTTCTTTTATGCCTAAAGTGGTATCTGACTTTACCAAGACAAACTTTTTATCTCTTGTTTTATTTCCTGATCCCCAAAATTAAAAACAAGATACCTCATATCTTGGATGTCCACACCTAACTGTAATACAGTCTTAACAGAACTATATCTTTCAGAAGTTTCAGTTAGTTGCTGATTTCTTGTGAAGGCAAGACTAAGCGACAACCTGCATCAGAGCAGACAGACTACTTCCATTTGACTGTCTCAGACTATTAACTTTCATAATTCTCACTACCACAAAACTATTCCAGGCAGGGTCGAGGCACATTGTACCAGGGCTATAGGTTTTTGAAAAGGGTTGATCTCTAGAAGTATTCTCGAAGCAGCAACTTTGTCCTCTGTACAAACTTTTACTAGCACTACAAGCTAGATTTCTTCTCAGGATCAAGGTCCAGCTTTGTTAGGATAATTGTCCAGGACCCTTCTCCTTCCAGTAATTCTAAGCTTTGGTAACCTCCCCATATAGCTTAGACAACTGTAGCAGTGATCAATATGAAGACCGTAGTACAGTGATGTAAATAAACTTACCATAACAGTAGATGTATGAATGCTCATCACTGCAGTAGTCATTCCATCCATTCACACTTTTTGGTGTGTTTTTTTTTTTTGCCAGGCTGTGGACATTTATTTTTTGTTGTTCCTTGGAATGACATTTCTGGGCTCATCCTCTCTTTCTCAGCATGAAGTCTCTGAAGGGCTTGACACCCAAACCTGTCTTTTTAATCAAGTCAGCTTGAGATGACTAATGGTTTTGTTGAATGGAACGTTCCCTGAAGTTTAGGAAACTGAATGGCTGTCATATTTTATTATTAACAGCTTTTCTGGGTAATCACTTAAGACACAGACAAACATACAGTTATATAAAAGAAAACAAATCATATTAGTATATTTTGAGTTGCAAACATTATATATCAATATATTCTTTTGTGCATTTATCATCAGTTCAACATTAAATACATTGATCAATTGCTGGCTTCCCATAAACATCACTCCTCCTCCTCCAAAATGTTATTCTGTATGCATTGCTTCTATAGTTCCTATTTTTTTTCTATGCAATTTGCTCCTATCCTTTTCTAAAGATCCCACACCCAATTATTTTATCTTGGTTACAATAGTCAATACTTCAAATGCAGTTGGTTTAGACTTTGATTTCCATTTTTTAGTAATTGCTTTTTGGCAGCCACCAGAGTTAAACTTAACATGGCCTAACTGTCTGTAGGCAATTCAGATCCTGTATCTCAGCTCAAAAAATAATTCTCATAGTTACACCCATTTCTTCACCCAAAATATCTGACAGAGTACTCTGTATGGAATTTTTAAAGTCTGCAAACCCATTGCACTCCCAAAACAAATATTCCCAGTTACCTCTTTCTTCCTCATAACACCTCCAACATTTGCCATCTACCTGAGGAAAAATTCTTTGGACTCTGCTTTGGGTATAAAAATGCCTATGCAAACATTTCCAAGCAAAAGTCGTAAATCTTCTAGACCTTATTGCATATTTGGGAGCCATACTTATGTCTTCTCATTGTTTCCTTGTGAATTGCTTACCCAATCTCTCTTCTCAATCTTTTCTAACTTCCTCTGATTTCTATTCTTATCTTATCATGCAGTATTTTATATGCCCTACTAATTATCCTTTTTTTAACAGCAGCTTCTATTCCACATTCAGTTATAAAGTCTACCAGAGTAGATCTTTGACTTAAGATTCCTTTATCCCTTTCTCTTTGGCTATGTTCAGCTGGCAAACCCTGCTAGGGAAGGCACTCTCTAGCCTTCAGTCCAAATGCCTTCCCATACTATTACATTTTGCTCTGTAGCTATTTGCTGCCATTTCCTTTGCCAGTTTTCTCCAGTAAATTCCAGCCCACTGTTGCCTATTATCTAATTGTAGTCATCTCTATTGGCAAAATCATCTTTCTCCATTTTTGTTTTGGCTTAGTTCTTAGGGGTCTATATTATAAATTAGAAGTTTGAAAACTTCGAACCTCATATGATCGACATATGAGCAAAGTTTTCAAACATTGAACGTTTCAATGGAGATCGCCGTAGGGAATATTTCCCTTCACTTCAATGTAGTGCAATCTTGGAGTTGGTATATTTAAGTAGCACAGGGTGTGGGGGGGTGCAGGAGAGCTTGCCCCCCTGCATAGAGCGTTCAGGTAGGTTTTTTTTTTTTAGTTTGTTTATATTTTATGTTCAGTGTTTGAAAACTTCGCTCATATGGAGTTGATCATATGAGATTCGATGTTTTCAGACTTCAAACATATAATATACACCCGTTCTTAGAATACTTTCTGCTACATTATAAATATGATATTATGTGTGGCTGTTGTTTTTTCCTTAAAGATCTGCATCCAAAATCCCACTCTCTTATTATTTCTTGAATTCTTCCTCTGCTTCATCATCATTATCCCTTCCACTTTGAATTATAATTTTCTGCTTGTGTTATATACATGTGCATTAACTGTGTAGCTCTAAAATATCCCTTCAAATCAGGTAATCATAATCCACGTTACTCTGTTGGAAGGATCAGTTTATCCCACTTGACCCTTGCCCTTTTCCTCTCCCAGATACAGTCTTTTAACTCTTTTATTAATTGCTGTCCACAACATCTTCTTTGGTTGATAAAAATATGTGTGACCTGTATATAAAAGGACTAAAAACATTTTCACTGCTTATGTCTTGCTATCCATATCCATAAAACAGAGGTTCCAGATGTTCTTCATGTTTCGCTGTTGTAGTCATCACACTAGGGTTATCTGCCTGCAGGTAGTCCTCATCAGCCCGAATACCAGAGTCTTAGTATTTCTGCGCCGGATGCTATCACTTCTTCCATGACGTCAGGTCATCAGGGGTATAAAAACAGGCAGCCGGCGCCATTACATCAGTCTTTCTTGCCGAGGAGGAGCCTGAAGCGGAAGCAGTTTGTAAGTGCCGGTCGGCCGCTACCTGAAATTTTCATTTTTCAAGTTGATAATCCTGAAGTCTTCTAAAGCTAAGTACCCCATTGGGAATCCCTTTTTCTTGCTCTAATCAATGTCAGAAAAAGTTAATTGTCTTGCCTGTGGAAAGCAAATACCTCACAAAGATTTTCATTCTTACTGCATCACCTGTTTAGGCCCAGACCATGACTTCCCTCGCTGTTGGTTTTGTGCCTTGTTTAATACCTGAACCATTTGTCGTCGGGCTATTTTTGTTGCTAAATTCTTTCGCTCTTGATCTCCGTATTCCGAAATGGCTTCGGTAAGCCATCCAACTACCAATCTTCCAAAAAAACATAAGGATAAAGACAGAGACAGACCGCATAGGTCCAAAACTGGCGACGACGCTTCCATTAAGCTAGTCGCCAGTCCGCCTGTACTCAGTGAGGTGCCTTTGCAGCCGTTGATGACCGCTTTTGTGGATTCACAGGCCTCTGCTGAGACCCATTCAGAGTCCGGTATACCGCAAGATTCTTCTTCGACTATGGAACCAGTGGATGTGTCTACCTTGTATGGGTCCAGAGCTGCTGTGCAGGCACTGGCTTCTGAGGGTGTTTTCTGACCCCCCGATGTTCGAATCAAACTGACAACTTTTTTACCCAAAACTACCGAGTTTCTTAGGTCCAGAGTACGCACTACACCTAGAAAGCCAACAACCAAAGTGCATGCTCAGGGCCCCATGCCACAAAAACAAATGCTTGGAATGGCTGAAGACCTTATAAAGCTAATTAGGGGAAGCCAGCCTTCCCCTGCTAAGAGACAAAGAATTCAGTTGCCTTCAGGTTCTACAGGCCAGGAGTCCGATGACTCTGACCTTTCTGATTATCAGGACATGCCCTTATCAGCCTGTGAAGGCTGCCAGCCTAGCCAGATAGAATTTTATAGATAATTCTATCATTTGTAAATATTAATGTAAGGCACAGGCTTGTTGTCTTAAATGGAAAAAACTGCTGTTAGATGTGGAGCTGCAAAAATCTCAAAACAGTGCTCTCTACTGACCAAGTAAAACCATGTTGACCTTTTCATCTAAAGTTGGCGCCAGCCTGTCTAGATGAAGACATTCTTTTTATTGTTTTAACCAAGAGTTAAATTGCTAGATTTATACATGCAAATGTATTGTTATTGCTCTGCTTCCTGACCAGCTGCAAGATAACACAAGGAGATGTTAAGAATGTAAATGTAGTTTCTGTTAGCCTGGGAACCCAGGGAAGTGTGAAGAATGATGTAATGGGAACCAGGAATGTGATTTTAAAAGCAGAGAGAATCAGAGAGCTTGATGCATTTTTGTCTTGACCATCCAACTCGGAGCACTGTCTTGCTCTATAAGTAAGTTTATCTTAGATTTGTGTTTTCTCTTAGAAATAGCTAGAAACTAGAAAGATTAGACTAAGTGTTTTTCTGTGATGTCAGAACTGTACTACTGAATTATTTTAAGTATTTCTCTGTGATCTCTGAACTCTTGACTAGCACTGTGTAGTAAGAAGTATTGTCTTGTGTTTTTATTATTTATTATTAAATATTTTAAAACCTTTCCACTGTGGCTGTTTTGTGTAGAGATAATTTAAGCTCTAGAGTATATTGCATATTTACAGTCATTACTATACCAAGTCACTCTTATAAGCCTTGACTGTTTAGTTATACTACCAATTGGATAATAATATTGCACAGTAGTAATTGGACACCCTTTTAAGGGCCTTTGAGTAGCTGATAAATATTAGCTGGGTGGTGGCAGTGATTTCTACCATAAAGTCTGGATAAAAGGGGCACAGCTGTAGAACCTGTGTCAGCCTTCCCCAGGAGTGTCTGTGTGGTTGTATAAACTCTTATCTCAAAGTGTGTGTGTGTCAGCTACTTGGGCAGGGACATGAAGCACTGGTTGGACAGAGAGGGTGCTAGAGATTTTAGCTTGCCCAGCTGACTGAGATCTGGACCTTATAGCTGTGCCAGTGGGGAGTCTTATTGGGGACTTGAAGAGCAAAGAAGCGGCCAGCCCCGGACTGACTGTGATCTCTGTGTGCTCTTAAGGGAAATTACACTTTACAGTTTGTATTTGTTATCCATTCCCCCTAGATGAGATGCCCCTCACTGGTGTTAGTGGTGAGGATTGAGGCTCCTTGATTGCTGGGCCAGGGCACGGGCATCACATATTAATTGTTTGGCAGTGGTGGGATATCCACATCACATATTAATTGGTTGGCAAATACTAATTGGCTTGTAGTGAATGGGTAGAGTGAATTCCTGCAGCTTGTGTACAGTGAGCTTTGAAGGTGTTTTGTAAATCAACCATGCAGTGAATGCTTAGAGTTCAGATCACAATTGTTTTATTTCTTTTGTTAGCTTAGTTAGTCAAGGTGAGCAGGCAGCATGTCAGCAGAGGAGTATGGAAAGCTGACAAGGATCCAGCTGGCAGAGATGTGCCAGGCTAGGGGACTGGTGCATGGAAACCTGACTAAGGCAGATCTGATTGCAGCCTTGGTTACAGCTGCATCAGAAAACAATAACCAGGAGGACAATCAAACTGGCAGTGGAGATATAATACCCTTGGAGAATGGACAGCTCAACCTTTCTCCAGAGGACTTAAAAATCCATCTGGAGCTAAAGAGACTTGAGTTGGATGCCAGGCGTGTGGAAATAGAAGCAACTGAGAGACTGAGGCATCTAAAGAGTGAGGACATTGAGAGACTGCTACGTTTGCAGGCTGAGGACAATGAGAAACTGCTACGTCTGGAAGCTGAGGAAAAGGAGAGGCAGAGGAAGCATGAGAAGGAGATGCTGACTCTTCGCCAGAGTCATGGAGGTAATGGGGAAGGGAGTAACTGGACCCCAAAAGCACAACAGGTCAGTAAATTTCTTCCGCAATTTAAAGGGGGGGATAATTTTGATAGTTTTATTCATATGTTTGGGAGTGGTATGGAAACAGTAGAGTGTTGACCAAAGACTCTGGGTACGGTTCTTGACCCCCTTACTCCATGGTAAAGCTGTAACTGTGTTGTCAAAAATGTCTGACGTTGCATGTTTTGATTATACTGCTGTTAAAAAGCATTTGTTAGAATTGTTTAAGCTAACACCTGAAACGTATAGGAAAAAGTTTTGTGAGCATAGACGTAAGACATATAAAAGTGTGTGTGAATATATTACTGAACTGAGCACTTATTCCATAGATGGGTGAGTGGATGTCAGGTTACCACTTTTGAAGGGCTGGCAGACCTTTTTGTGAGGGAACAAGCCCTTAGCACATTGCCTGAGGACATGAGGATCTGGTTAGCTGATAGACAATGTGCTACTTCAGATGATTTGGGGAAGAAGGGAGACCTATATCTGGCAAGCAGGGGAGTCCTGCACAGGAAAGGGACCCCCAGTACTGCTCATGAGTCTAAACAAACCCATGGTGTGCAGCACAGACTGCACCAACAGAATCTGCCAGTAGCAGGGGAAGCCACTAGTCCAGGTACACATCCAGGACCTAGGTTTAAATGTTTTGAATGCAACCAGTGGGGCCATTTGGCATACAGATGTCCACAGGGGCAAGGTGGGGAACAAAAGGTGAGGGAGCCAATAAGTGGGAAATACAAAATCCCAGTAGTAGGTTGTCTTCAGACAAAAGGGGTACCGAACTCCCATCCTGCAGATGTCCTGATAGGGAAGGATTTGGATGAGTCAATACCATGTGCTTATGCAGTTACACGCAGTCAGGCTAGGAGACAAGCATGTTGGGCTGGTAGCCTGGGGGAGACCCAGACAGACTGCATACTTGCAGCCAGGACTGGTGAGGTGGGTACTTCAGGGGGGAGCTACTCTGTAGCAGTGAGACTGAATGTGAGCCACAGCTGATTGTGGGTACTGATGTTCCCTTAGACAGAGTGACTGCAAAGGTAGAGGTGAGTAGTAGTACCCAGGCTGACAGTGAAGGCACCACTGTCAGAGGATGCCAGACTTCCTGTGGAAGGGGAGCTGGGAAGGGTTACAAGGAGAGAGTTGAGACAGACTCAGCTTCCAGACCCTACATTGCAAGGCCTGAGGCAGGTAGCTAGGGAGGCACCTGATTCTCAAGGAAAGGGAGAATCTGTATACTGGGACAAAGGGTTACTATACAGAGAGTGGACCACTGAGGGAGGGCTAGAAGGTGAGAGAGGACAGCAGTTGGTAGTGCCTAGAGCCTAACGTTTGGCGCTTCTAGCCATAGCCCATGATATTCCCTTTGCAGGTCATATGGGCATAAAACGTACAAAGAGGCGTATTATGCAGAACTTCTATTGGCCTGAAATTTTCAGAGATGTAACAGGGTACTGCAGGACCTGTGAGCACTGCCAAAAGGTAGACAAGGCAGGAGACAAGGTGAGAGCTCCTTTGATGCCTTTGCCTGTAATTGAGGAGCCATTTCAGAGGGTAGCTGTGGATATTGTGGGTCCTCGTGAGTACCCCAGGTTCCACAGGGAAAAAGTATATCCTACTGGTATTGCACTTTACTATGTGTATTTGTTATCCATTCCTCCTATATGAGATGCCCCTCACTGGTGTTAGTGGTGAGGATTGAGGCTCCTTGATTGCTGGGCCAGGGCACGGGCGTCACACAGCCTATGAGGATTCAGATGCAGAGGAATCCATTCCCTCTGCCTCCCCTCCAGAGGATTTCTCTTTTGGTGAAACCTTGCATACTTTAAGAAAGCATTTCCATTTGGAATGCCAAGGCTATCCTCAGTCCAAAAAGAGACTCAGAGAATTTTTAGAGCTACCTTAGCACAGGCCTTTAGCTATTCCCCTGTCCTAGATGTTGTGGACGATATTTTCATGAAATCCAGTCTTACTCCAAACACCTTATGTCCGACCTCTAGGAAACCTGACTGGTACTACCGAGTACCTGATTCTCACAAGTTTCTTTTCAAGAATCATACTGCTGATCCAGAGATCATTTCCCAGGGACCTAAAGGTATTAAGGCTACTAGAGCCAAAAATCCTACCCCTTCGGTCAGGGATTCAGAGCTTTAGATAGATGGGGTAAGAAGGTGTATACCTCTGCAACTCTTGCTATCAGGGCATTGAATTGCCAGTTTTACATGCTGAAATACCAGCAACATATTATGGAACTCATTAAACAAAAAATGGCAATATTTCCAGATTGTGCAGAAAATAAAGATTTGCAAGAGCTTATGCATTCTGCAAACCAAGTTAGGAAGCATACTTTGCAGTGTCGTTTTGATGCCCTAGAAGCATCTTGCAGGGCTGCAGTCACTAGCTCTGTACTGAGAAGACATGCTTGGCTGATGGAGCAGACCTTGCCAGATCATGTCAAATCCAAATTACTAGATGCTCCTTTAAATAAAGATGTTTTGTTTGGCACCAAAGCAGAAAAAAAGTTCTTAAAAAGATGGAAGAAAAAGCTAAATCTATGCAAACTGTTAAAGAATTCTTACAAGTGCAACCACCTCGCTTCAGTAGGAATTGCCCTTCAAAACAATGGTCCTTTCCAGCCCCCTCCAGGCCTTCCCAAACAAGACCCAGGGGAAACAGACCACCCAGACTACAGTCTCAGGGTATGCAGAGATCTAAGTAATGGAGTGCTCCCACCACTAAAACAGGGAGTGGTAAGCCACCTCCCTATGGAAAAAGTTCACAAAGATTTCTCAACTCTACTTCCCAGCCCTGCTCAATTTCTTGTGCCCCTAGGAGGAAAACTTGCCCTACATGCAAAAAACTGGATGTCCATCACTCAGGACCGATGGGTCCTCAACATTGTTTCCTAGGGGTACAAATTTTATTTCCATTCACTGCCAACCCCAAGCGGGTTTCCAGACCTTCCTCCAGACCAGTGGGCAGAGGCTCATAACCAAGTTCTTTCCCTGCTCAACATCAGAGCTATTCAGCCAGTTCCAGTAGAACAAAGGGGTCATGGTTTCTACTCCAGACTATTCCTGGTACTCAGGAAAGAGGGCTCTTGGTGCCCAATCCGAGATTTTTCAATTCTCAACACCTTCCTGGTGGTCCCAAAATTCAAGATGCTTACCCTGCAACAGCTTCTCCCTGTGCTAGCCAAGGATGCCTGGTTAGTCACCCTAGAGTTAAAAGAAGCTTATCTGCACATCCCCATCAGGGAATCATGCAGGAAATATCTACGTTTCAGGGCAGGATCTATGCATTATCAGTTCTCTGCAGTTCCCTTTGGCTTATCTACTGTGCCCAGGGTATTCACAAAAATGCCTGGCTCCAGCCATTGCATACTGCAGGCAGAGAAATGTCCAAATTTACCCTTACTTGGACGACTGCCTGATTCAGGTGGACAGCCAGGAATTGCTGCTTCAGTACCTGGCATTTGTAAAAAGCCTTTTCACTTCACTGGGGTACAGCATGAACGAAAAGAAATCACAACTGGTGCCCAGTCAAAAGATTGTATTCCTGGGAGCAAGCTTGGACACAACTTCCCAGATGGCTTGTCTCACTTCAGAAAAACAGGTCTATCTGACAGACTACCTCAAGCAAATGGCCACCAGAACCTAGCCAACTGCAAGAAAAATACTGCAAGCCCTAGTGTTCATGGCCTCATGTATTCTGCTAAATCCTTATGCAAGACTGCATAGGAGGAAACTTCAGTGGTACTTAAAATGTCTTTGGTGCCAACATTCTCAGGACCTGGAAACAGTCATTCCTATCATACCTTGTCTGAGGGCAGAGTTCCTTTGGTGGGCAGAAGCATGCAACCACAACAAGGGACTGCATTTTACTCTACCCCACACTGCCCAAACCCTGACCTTAGATGCACCAGACTATGCATGGGGGGCCCACATGGCTGGCAAATGCATTCAGGGCCACTGGAGCCCAAGCCAAATTCTCCTGCACATCAACCAAAAGGAAATGCTAGCTGTACAGAATGCTCTTACAGCTTTCAGATACCTAATCCTTCTAGGACAACTGCTGATAAAAACAGACAACACCACAGTTATGTGGTACATAAACAAGCTGGGGGGAACCCATTCTTACCCACTCTGCAAGTTAGCCATGATTCCGTGGAGCACAGCTTTGGACAACCAAGTCCATCTACAAGCTCAATTCCTGCCAGGCAAACAAAATTCACTGGCAGATGACAAGCAGAAATCTCCTAGACCCACACGAGTGGAAATTGGAGCACAGCACCTATAACCTTCTGATCCAGAGGTGGGGGACCATAGAGGTAGATCTATTTGCCTCCTCCCACAACCACCAGTTTAGCAAATTCTACACCAGGAACCCTCACAGCAGGGCCTGGAAGGTGGATGCCCTATCCCTTCAATGGGAAAACCTCTCAGTCTATGCCTTTCCCCCTCTGCCCCTTCTCTCAAGAGTACTACTCAAGATAAAAGAAGACAGGCCAAGGACAATTCTGATTGCCCCAGACTGGCAACGCCAGCACTGGTACCCACTCCTGCGCAGCCTGACAACGGTGCCACCCTGGCACCTACACCAGACCCCTACCCTGCTGTCACAGCCGAAGGGACAGATTTTGCATCCCCAATTGCAAACCCTAAATCTTGCAGCCTGGCTTATTCCTTGAATACTCCACGAGCAACCCAAAGTAAACAGGTGCTGGACGTCATTCCTGAAGCCAGAAGGCCTGGTACTAGGAAATCCTATGTGGAAATGTAGAAAATATATTGTTCTTGGATTCAGTTTAAAGGAAAGGCCACAGCTGTGCCCTCCTTACCTCTAAGCCTGGATTACCTAGCCGAGCTACACCACAGAGGCCTATCCTTCTCCTCCATTAAGATTCATGCCTCTGCCATTTCGGCTCATTACAAAACTGAGCCACCTCTATTTTCTCACCCTCTCATTAAGCAGCTCTTGAGAGGGGCTAACAACTTAAGGCCCCCAAGGAGAGCACCCATCCCTGCTTGGGACCTTAACTTTGTACTGGAAAAGCTCACTCTTCCCCCTTTTGAACAGGCTGCTTCAGCAGAGTTAAAATTCCTCTCCCTCTGACAGGGTTTTCCTTAGGACTAACCCATCCTTTATGCCTAAGGTGGTGTACAGTGTGACCCTAAACCAACCCATCCATTTGCCAACCTTCTTCCGTAACCCTCAGAGTAAAGGGGAAAGGATCCTGCACTCTTTGAATGTGCACGGGCAGCTCAGGTATTACCTTGATAGGACTAAGCCTTTCAGAAAGTCTGACCAGCTGCTAGTTAGCTTTGCAACAGGGGCAGAGGGCAAGGCCATTTCTAAACAAACCATTTCCAAATGGATATCACACTGCATCCATTTCTGCTACAAGCACCATGGAAAATCAACCCCTCAGGGGGTCAGAACACATTCCACTAGGGCTACTTCTACCGCATTTCTCAGGGGAGTCCCTACCAGGGACATTCTGGAAGCTGCAACCTGGAGTTCTGTACACACCTTCACCAAGCATTACCACTTACCTATCTTTTCCAAATCCAGGGCAGGATTTGCTACAGCAGTCTTGCAAGGCCTACTAGCCAGCCCTAACTCTTCTTGACTGCCTTCACCCTTCCTCGGCTTTGGGAATGCAACAGTGAAACATGAAGAACATAGTACAATTGTGTACAGTTACCATAAATGTAGATGTTCGAGTGTATTCACTGTTGCAGTCCTGGTTTCCCTCCGTCCAGTCCCCTGGTTTTCTCTATATTTCTATCTCTCCTCTCTATGGCTATTCCTAATGGTATTGGTATTTACTTTTTACTGGTGGTGGTTTCCTCAACATATACTAGCTCCCTAGTTGGGGGCTCCTGACATGTGGGGCAAGAAAAACCGATGTAATGGCATCGGCTGCCTGTTTTTATACCCCTGATGACCTGACATCATGGAAGAAGCGACAGCATCCGACGCAGAGATACTAAGACTCTGGTATTCTGGCCGACTGAGGGCTACCTGCAGGCAGATAACTCAAGTGTGATGACTGCAACAGTGAATACACTCGAACATCTACATTTATGGTAAGTGTACACAACTGTACTTTTCTCAGTTTTTGTATTATCTTTTGCCTGGGTCTTCCCACATATCTTTAGCAGCTATAACAGAATCCTTCTTAATCCATGCTCCTAAATACTTAATTTTATTGTGTCCCCATAGATATGAGTATTGCTGGACCAATTCATGTATGGATAAATACTTTACAGCTATAGCCTTTTTTTTATCTTCATTAATGTCATACCCTGAAAAGACTTGAACTTGAACCAGACTCACGATGTTCCACAAAACTCAGATGTCCTTTTCTGGTTTTATTAGGTACAAAATAATATCATCTGCAAATAAAGCCAGCATTTCTTGATTACTATACTGATTATATTCTTGAATTTCTGAGTTCCTTTTCTTTGCCAATGACTCTAAATATAAGCAAATAAAAAAGGAGGAAGAGGACACCCCTGCTTGGTTCCTCTGTTCAGACACAACTTGTCAGAAATGAACCCTCCCACTTTAATTTTGCCCCCGATCCCCGTATATCTTCCTAATTAGCCTTAATATTGTATCAGGGAATGCCAATACTTCCATTGCCCTGCTCATAAAATCCAAGCTTATTCTGCTGTATACTGTCTGTGCATCACAACCCAGCATCAACAGTGCTATTTTCTTATACTCTGCTTCCATCTGGATCATCAGTGGATCATCATGGTTCTTTTAATATTGTCAAATGCTGCTTCACTTCCACAAAACCACATTGATCCAAATCTATCAATTTTGGTAATACCTTTGCCCATTCATTCAGCTAGTAGACATACGCACTTTATAATCATGGTTTAAAATTGAAATGAACCTATACTAAGCTGAGTCTGATGGGTATTTGCCATTTTTAGGTATTACAGCAGTTACAGTTTTCTTACAGGATGCTGGTGCTTCCCCTCCTTTTATCACTTTCCTCCCTCCTAGCTTGCACACTTCCACAAGTATACCATCTGTTCTGAGAGACTTTCCTTCAATTTGATTGTTTGCCACTGTATTTTTCTCATCAGCTGCTATCGTAACTGATATTTGTTGAGCCTCATCTACCTCTAACTTTGGCATACCTAAATTTACCATAAACATCTCCATTTGTGTTCTTTCTTGATTTCTACATTTCTCTGAGTTATACAAATTTTTATAACATTTCTGAAATATCTCTAATACCTGTGCAGGATCTCTGGTTATTTTTCTTGTTATAGGCTACCTATGTTTGACAACAATACTTTCCACCTTCTGTTGCCTAAGTCATTGTGCTAAAAGTTTTTGTGCTCCAGAGTTATTATCAAACACAGTTGCTTAACAGCAATCTTTCTAATCTCATGCATATTATCCAGATACTCCCTTATTTTCTCTTTAGCACTCTGTAGTTTTGCCTCTTTTTGTTCTGTGAGATTCCATTTATTTTGCAATACTTTAACCTTTGTCTGCACCTCTAAAAAATTGTTACTTCTTAAACCACATATTTTTTCTTTTACTTCTGCCCTATTTTTAAACTCCACTTTAATTTTATCCCACTCTCTAGCTTTAACTACTGAATACATTTCTATTTTCCCTAATAACTCTTGAATAATTTCTATTACCCATTTCTTAAATTCTGCTGTTTTTAACAGGTAGGTGTGGAAGGGCTAGTGTATCATTTTTACTTCATTACCCTGCATTTTATCATAGTTGTTATTGGCATATGATCTGAAATAGTTCTTGGATGTGTGTTGAAGCTTTTGATTAAATGCACATGTTCCTGTGAAATATCATTTATGTTTAGTCTAGCCCAGTTATTGTACCTTGGGGAATAAAATATAAATTCTCCCTGAGCCCCTGCTACTGAATTCACATCTTCCATACCAAATGTTTTCATATACTTCTTCATAAATCTACTGTCTTTTGTTATATTTCCCTCTAGGTTCCCCAAATACATCCCCTGTGTTGCAAATCAAATTCTAGTCTCCACCTATAAGTAATATTCCATGTTGAAAGCTGATTATTTCTCCCAAAATTTAATATTCTCTGCCGAAAGCTGATTACCTCTGCCAACATTTTCTTAAGCTCCGTAATAGTAGTTTTAGGTGAAGTATAAATACATGCCAGTGTAATCCTCCTCCCTTGCCAGTAGCCCTTTACTACCACAACTCTACCATTATTATCTTTTTTCTCTTCTATCACTATTGGAGCTCCTCTGGCAATTAATATAAGTAGTCCCCTTTTCCTTTGTCTCTGATACTGTACTGTATATCCCTCCTGAAATCATTTCCTTATCAAATTTATATGTTCATTTCTTTCTAAGTGTGTCTTATGTAGCATTGCATTTCTTAGCATAATGTAATACTCTTTCCTTTTTGTCTATACCTATGAGGCCATTCAGATTCCAAAATAATATGCTTAGTGTAGCCATTATGATAAGTTGTTATTATTCCCACCTATTATATGTAACAGCTTTTTAAATGTCTTTTTCAGCTTTTGTTCTACACAAACCCATTAATGTTTGGTAGGTTGATCTTTATACATTTGTTTATTGTCTTCTCCATATGAACCTAATCCACATTTTACAAGACGTTTGTTTTAATGAAAACCCTCAAAAAAAAAAAAAGAAGCACTCACCTATAACATATCATCTTAAACACACAAACCTATGTACATCCTCAAATAATGAAATGTAATCCTCCTGATAGGAAGATTTTTTTTTTCAAATTGACAACTGCACACACAGACATAACCTAATTTAAAATTAAACTTTTCCATGCTAATGTGCATTTTTCAACCTGTGCTGCTACTTATTAATTGCTGTCTGTTTTGTCTCCCAGATGTGAAAAACAGCTTGTATGTTTTCTGAAAACATCAACATCTGATGTTGTCAGTCTTCATTTATCCTTGACCTCTGGGACTTGGTTTCGATCATCGGAATCTGCTTGGCCATTACACAGCTGGCACAAGCAAAAAACTCTCCAGCTAAGTCTCTACCCACAATATCCCTCTCCAGATTACCTCAGATCTCATTTGCATCTCTTGTTGCAAGATGAATCAACCGGATTCTCTCATCAGCTAAATAAAATTTTAAGTTTTTCATAGTTTCTTCTCTAATTTTTCTGCTGTACTATCACTTAGATATTTTATATTCCTATAGTTGAATTTCATTCTACGTACTTTTACTTCTTTGTTTATCCCTCTCCCCTATACTTCCATGTTCTCATATACCATCACTGGTGTTTTTCCCTTGTCCTTTCGTAGTTCTGTCTCACTTTCTTTTCAGTGAGTGAGTGTGCTGTTTTTACCTTGCAGTATCCTTTGTAGTACTTTCCCTTTCCCTACCTTTTTTGGTAATTCTGGCCCACCATTGTTGGTAGCCATTCCTTTCTTCTGTGTGTCCTTCCTTTTAGTATGTGTGAGTGCTGTCTGTTGACAGTTGTTTTCCATAGTCAACATGGCAGATAAATCCAATGGAACAACCAGGTTTAAAGAATGTCAAGGTTGTGGTAGGAAGATGCCCATCTCTGATGGACATTCTTCTTGTGTGAACTGCTTGGGCCCGGCACATCTTCAGCAAGACTATAAAATTTGTCAAGCATTCAGTCACTGGGCCCTTGTAGAAAAGAAAAACAAATTGTTTTGAAAAGTCTAATTAAGTCTTCCTTTGAGGAATATCTGTCCAAGTCCGACACGTCATCTTCCTCCCTCTCTTCTTCCTCTAATCTGAACTTGGACTGAAGAGGAGTCATTCAGTCATGGCATCCCCTTCAGCTCCAGCAGCTAAAAAACACAAACTTTTTGCTCCCACATCACCAGCGGAACTGAAGTCTAAATCTAAGAAAATTACCGAACCGACTTCCTTGGCACCATCTGCTGTAACTACCTTGGCACCACAGGTCTCGGTGCCGGCCACCACACTACCATCAACTCTAACTTCCCTGTCGGTACTGGCTTCACCTGTGACACTACAAGAAATTTTGTAACCAATACCACCCCTGTGCCAAAATCAAATATCATCAATGTACCCAGGACAAGATATTCCCCTTCAGTTGACCCATTTGTGGGACAGCTCCCAAGTCCATTCCAAGACAGACCGGAATCTCCATCAGGCTTCTCCATCTATTCCTCTATGAGTCTGACTGAAGTTGATGTGAAGTTGGTGGATCAGCTCCTAGTGGCTAGGGGGGTCTTTCTGTCTCTTTCCAGGCCCTACTCCCCTCTAGAGATGGGGTTTTCTCTCCCAGGACACCACCAAACTTTCCTCCTCTAACCTTATCTGAGGGCTTAGAGCTTACAACTCTGATTACTCTGGTTCCAGCTACCCCGGTGCCAACAGTGCTTACCCCTTCTGTTCCAGGGGTTGCCTTGAGTTCCTCAGTTCCATCAGAAATGACAGACTCCTAGGGCTGTAGCTCCACTGCCAGATCCAAGGGGTCATCCTTGACTCTTGGAACATTAGTTGATGTGGGCTCTTCCTTGGCTGCTGCTTCGGGGCTAGGTTTCTCTGAGTGGGGTGGGACCACAGTTCCGAGGTTGTTCTTCTCAGTTCTGGGCTTCCATCCCTCTTTAGGGGGACCTGCCTTCCAGGTTACGGAGAGGGCATTGGCCTCTGCAGGTTCTAAGCTGACCCTTCCCATATCGGAGTATTATCCCTGGAGTCCCTCTCACCCAGAGCTCCCATGAACCTCCATGCATGGGTCACGAGCAACAAAGCTGCAGGGTATCCCTGTGCAGGGCCCGTCTGCTTCTGAGTCCTCCCGAGAGATTCCCACTGAGGAGATCCCCCAGAAAAAAACATGTAAGAGGAAACACTTAGATTTCCCTGAAGAATCTGTCACAGAAAACACAAACTTCGATGATGGGGTGGGTTCCGCTCACTCACCCCCAGAAGATGTCTCCTTTGGAGAAATTCTAGAAATACTGAAACAAAGGGGTAACTGGAAACCCAAAGACGCTACTTCTGAAGAGTCCGTGTACCTGCAAGCTTTTGTTGCTCACCCATCTACTTCTTGGGTGACCCCTTCTGCTGATGATCTTATCAAATTGATTGCACACTGGGCTTGGAAGGCCCCTGATTCCATAGAGCCAATCCCCAGGAGACTGGACAAAATTCTTTCAGCTCCAGAGGACTACCAGTAATTTGCTAAGGGGGTTAGCAGTAGATGCCACTGTGATTGTGGTTGCCACCAAAAAGGAACTTGTGGAAGAGAGTTCCAGTGTTCATCTCCCTAATTGAAAGTCCAGGGAGATGGACAGATTCAGAAAGCAAGGGTATGCATCATTGGCCTTTGCCTTAAGGTCCTTGAATTTCTTTGGCGCACTTTACTAGGCCCCAGAGGGATCTGATCAAGGAGTTATCAGATACCCTTGCAGGGGCTGTGTCTGAGGAGGTCCAAGACAAAGTAGCCTCCCAGCTGGCTGCCCTGGAGTCTATTCCCAACTCATCCATGAGGCTCATCATGCATGCAGCCAAAGGATGATTAGGGCAGCGGGTTGTCATAAGGCGACATGCCTGGATGTGCTTGTTTGAGTTTGCGGAGCTAGGAACTAGAAGAGCTAGAAGATGTGGTTCAAAAAAATCCCAAGAGCCTTTTCAGGACACAAATGGCAGTGGCTCCCCTTGAGGCAGAGGTGAGAGCTCCAATGGAAGATGCCAACCCCATGGTAGAGGTGGCCTGCAAAATCATGGTTCCAGCACTCCTGAAAGGGGGCCTGATTGCTCATCTCTGGAAGCAGTCGGGGAAGATTTTCTTTGTACTCCCGGATGTTCCACCCAGTCAGAGAGATCAGGCAAGTCTGGAAATTCAAAAGCTATTAGAAAAAAAGAGTCATCCAATAAGACCCACCAGACTATATAGGGTCTGGATTTTACTCAAGGTTCTTTTTTGGTGCCAGAAAAGACAGGGGACTTGGGACCAATTTTAGATCTCAGCCTTCTGAACAAGTTTGTTCAGCAAGCGAAATTCCAGATGGTCACAGTACAGTCTATCCTACACTTCTTAGAGGAAGATGATTGGATGTACTCTGTAGAGCTTCAGGATGCATATTACCACATAAAAATGGATCAACGCTCCAGAAGCTTCCTCCGTTTCCGGCTAGGACCCAGTCATTTTCACTTCAGAGTGCTGTCATTTGGCCTCACCACAGCCCCCAGGGAGTTCACCAAGTGTTTGGCAGCAGTGACAGCTCACTTGAAGCTGCATTGATTCTGGGTGTTTCCTTATCTAGACAACTGGCTCATCACTGCTGCCACCAGGCATCTACTGCTTAAAGCAACAAATTGTGTTCTATGCCTGTTTGCTCGTCTGAGCATTACAGTAACTCAATCAAAATTTCAACTAAGTCTGACTCAAGATCTAGAGGTCATAGGAGCCTATCTAATACAATCTCTTTTACAGTTTCCCTTCCTATACACAGGCTACAGAAGATAAGATCCCAAGTATAAGCCATTCTCTCCAGCGACAAGGTACCTGCATATTTGTCCTTCAAACTTTAGGGTCCATGGCAGCAGCCATTACTTTATTTCCACTAGCAAGATTTTACATGAGATTGCTACAGTGGCTTTTGGCATCCTAGTGGTCCAGCCTGTCCCATCTAGTGACACATCCAGTTTTAGTCAACAGTCATTGCAAGAAGGACTTATCCTCCTGGATGGAGTCCAAGGAGATCCTCTTAGGCTATCCCTTGCACCCCAAGGCCATAGTGACCACAGATGCCTCCCAGATGTTGTCGTGTAGCATTACTTGGGCAGAACAGTCCAAGGCACTTGGCCCCTGATAGAGGCCAATTTGCATAACAACATGAGCCTTCCAAAATGCTCTTCCCCCAGGCGCAATTGCAATTCAATCGGACAATATATCAGTAGTCTGGTACATCAAAAACAAGACAGAAAAGTCTTACCCTCTGTGTCAAGAAGCTCTCACAGCATGGCAATGGGTGATTTCTTCCAACCATTTTCTGATAGCAATGCACATTCTGGGGACCTCAAATGTGATAGTGGACAAGTTGAGCAGGTGCATTATCTTGCTTCATGAGTGGTCTCACAATCCCAGAGTGGCGGAGGAGATTTTCCATTGCTGGGTCCAGCCTTGATGAGATCTGTTTAAATCTCCCCTGAACAACAAGTCCATCAGTTATTTTGCCTGAAGTCCCCAAGAGATGCTCTCCTTCACAGTTGGCCCTCTGGTCTACTTTATGGTTTTCTCCCTTCCCACTGATTCATCTCTTCTTAAAAAAGCCAACAGGTTGAGAAGCAAGGTGATCCTCATTGCACCCTTTTGGCCTCGACAATTCTGGTTCCCATTTGTATGGCCTCATCTAATTCACTGTCCATGGATTCTGGACCCAGTTCCGGATATTCTGTCTCATCCACAGGGACTGGTGCACCCCAGTCTTCAGAACCTCAAGCTTACAGCTTGGCTCCTCCAATTCTGTTATTCGCCAGGCAGAAAACTTTGTCTTCTGTAGTCCACAAAAATTACTGGCTTTCCATTGACCTTCCACCAGGAAACTTTATCACAGCAAGTGGAAAAGATTTTCAGTTTGGGTGCACAATAATGGTCTTATCCCCTTCTCCACACTAATTGAAAAGGTATTAGAATTTTTGGCTATGCTTTTCAAACATTGAGCCTCAGCTTCTACTATTAAGGTCCAAGTAGCTGCTATTTCCAATTTCCAGAATAGCTTTGAAAATGATTTGCTAATTTCCCATAGACTGTGTAAAGTGTTCATGAAAGGAACCTTGCGGCTGAAACCACAGTATAGAGACCCTCTAGCTCCTTAGAATCTGACTATGGTTCTGCAGTCTTTGGTCCTTTCCCCCTTTGAACTACCGGCTACCGGTCACTTGAATTTTCTTTCATGGAAGACCATTTTCTGATAGTCCTTTTCTCCACCAGAAGAATTTCCAGAATACAAACACTATAGTAAAATCCCCAATATTTGGTTTTTCATAAGGATAGTTTCACTAAGAACCAACCCTGCTTTTCTTCCTAAGGTGGTCTCAGAAACTAATATTAATCAAACCATTGACTTACCTGTTTTCTTTCCAAATTTTTCCAACAGAGGTGAATATTGCTTATATTTGGTGGGTGTTCCCAGGCAGTTACATTTCTACCTCAGCAGGACTAAAGAGTTATTTGTCTCTTTCTCAGGTCCATCTCTGGGGAAATCTGTTTCAAAAGTCACCTTGTCAAGGTGGTTAAGAGACTATATTACTTTCATCTGCAATAAAAAGAATCTCCAATTACCTGTGCCAGTAAGAGCACACTTTGCTAGGCCAATAGCCATGTCTGCTGTTTTCCATTCTAAGACTTCCATGGACGAAATATGCACAGCACCAACCTGGGGTACTCCACATACCTTTATCACTCATTACAAATCAGATCTGGTCTCCAGGGGAAGAGCATCTTTAGCTGTATGGTTCTCAGGAATATCATTCCATGAGGCCACCCAAGATCTAATGTAGCTTGGAACTCTGTCCCAAAAGTCAAGGATAAATGAAGATTGACAAGATCAGATAAAGAAGTTATGTTCGTACCATAATATTCCATCTGTGTTGTCGATTTTCATTTATCCATGGCACCCCACCTTCCTTCCCCCTCCTGCAGACTCTTTGGAAGATCCAACGCTTGTCCTGATAACTTTTATCAGGTTTGACCTTGGACATAGCCTCTTCAATTCCATATACATGTTCTGCTATCCTCCTGCGTAGCTGCAAACTCAGTCTGAGATAATCTGGAGAGAGGTATTATGAGTAGAGACTTAGCTTGAGAGTTTTGGCTTGCACTAATCGTGTAATGGCTGAGCCGGTTCCGACAATTGAAACCGAGTCACAGAGGTCAAGGATAAATAAAGATTGACAAGACAGATGGGATGTTATGCTAAGAACATAACTTATTTTTTTAGACTTAAAAAGTGTTCTGGCTTTTATTGCAAACCAGTCAGCTTGCATCCATGGAAACCTAAGAATAAAATGTACATCAATACATTTTTCTCTCCTATGTTTTATAGTGTAACATGATACTTTGTGATTGAAAATATTTGCAATTGATTTTTGAAATACTGTATTTGTGGAGCTTTTCTCCTGGGGCCTTCAATGAAAATGGGCAGTTTCTGGCCCAGTCAGACTTTCCCAGTAAATGAATATCAAATAATTAAGTAAATAAATAAAATAAATCTGCCCTTAGCTACAGACTTCTCAAAATTAACATTTATTTGCTAAAGGAAAACTTTACATTACATTCACTGTTTTCTTAATTACATGCTTACACAAAAAATTGTTAGATTAAGCCAAGGCCCTTGATCCAGACATTCACCTATGCAAAAGTAAGAGCAAACATATCCACTCTACATGTGTTATAATCTGTGCACTTTTATACCACATTCCACACCTCAACAACCCAAGAGTCTAGCATACTAACTTAAACATGCTTTTGTCTAGCATGTCTTCTCTTTCTGCATTGTAATGTCTACATTTCTTAAAACTAAAAAAGAAGAAAAAAGACACTTGCTTACTTTACAATTGTTATCACATACAGCAGTAACTAAAATTGCTTTACTATACAGCATGTGATTTGTCATGAAATGTTCAATAGAAATAGTTAAGAACAAAAATTGTTTTGCTTACAGTTACTTTTTTCCTTTCCATTTAGTGTGCTTCCAAATATTAATGACATGAAGTGGGGTATATGCTTTTCAGTCCCAGACAAGTTTAACATAGTCAGCAAAAGTCCAGTCTTTCCACTTTTTCTGGCAAAGCCTTATTTCACAAATGTGATTGATGCATTATAATCTCACATTTATTCACTAATTTTAGTTTTGCTGGTCTTCTTCGTGTTCTTCTCCATCTCCTAACCCCACACCCCAAGTCAAGTTCAAACAACTCCTGATTATTCTAGTCAACTCCTGTGCTTTTTTTCTCTTTCTCAAGCATTTTCCTTTTGGACATTGAAAATTTTTTCATTTGCAAAGTCTCTTTATGAGCTTTATTATCAGAAGAATGAGAATCAGAGTTCCTTCTCTGTGTGGTTTACTTTTTTGTTTAGCTCAAACTTTTGCATTTCCACACTAGTCTGTTCTGCATCAAACAAGATGTGATTTTGATCCTCCAAGGAAAAATATTATGAAGACAGCAGGATACAACAGCTTGAATCTCATACTTGCCTCTTGACATTCCCTGATTCCTGGGATAAATGTGCTTCTCTTCTGCCTGGTGTACAGTGAATAATCATTTTCTGCAAACACTCTACTTTCTCCAGTTTTTATTACTTTGGCCTTCTGCCAGTTTTGTCAGGATCAACTCTGCTAATATGATTGCATCTTTACTAGTACAGGTCTTGCCTGCTTTCTCATAGTCAGGTTTGGAGCATATACACAATGTGCTCTTTCAGTTAACAAATCCTTCTGTGGAATACCAGTCCAGTTGCTTATCTGTGCTTTCATAAAATTAATACATTCTGAACCTTCCAGTTCTCTGGTACAGCAGAAAACCTGAGGTTTTCTCTGTGTGCCCTGTCCTCTAACTCTACCATTTTTTTAAACAAATCTTCTTGAGCAGTTTTGTACTTAGCAAAACTTTTCTCCATTTCGACCTCTGATTTTGCAGTTGTATAAGTTCATCTGAATAGCAGTTTAAAGCTTCTTCCATTTTTCCAGCCTTTTGTTATTTAAGTTGATATACTCTATCAATCTTTCATTTATTTTAATCATCTCTGAACACATTTGATTTATTTTTTCATCTAGATTACTGGAAGCCAATCCTTGCAACCATGCTGGAGCTTGAACTGCTTTTTGCTGAACAGCTGTAGGATTCTTCCTAGTCAGTGTTTTCAATTCACATTTTCTAATTGATTTTCTTTCAGGCTCTCCATGTTTTTTCTTTGTTGGCATCCAAACTGTGTACTTAATAGCCAGTCATCAAATGTATTAAATCTGGTAGAGTTACTGGCCCCTATCTGTGTTTCTTTTTTCATACTTGGAGAGCTGAAATTAAGCTGTTGATCAGTGTGCAGCCATCTTGGAAGCAGTATGTAACACCATATAGCTTAGGTTACTGTAGACGTGATCAGGTGAACTTCTGTTTTTATGGTAAGTTTAGCTACACAACTGTGCTTTCCACATAGGAACACTCTCCAGCTGTTTATACAAGATGCCTCTTGAAATGATTCTTTTAATACTGTACACTGTGACTTTTTTGGGATTCCGGATTCTGATATGGGTGTTTATGGACTGGTGCAAACATTTGTCTGTCAGTATGTTGCATATGTAGCTGACTACACCTCAGGGCCTGGCTTCTGATGTGGATGCATCGATCACACTGAATTTGCTGACTGATGCTTCAAAGGTCAGAGAGGTTGCCAGAAAGTCTTACATTCATCATTACTCTGCTTCCATATAGAAAATGTTCTCACTTTTTTTGTGAAGCTGTGTATTGTACTGTCATAATTAGACAGACTTTGCTAGTAATCTTTACTTATGTGGGATACCTGTATGATTTAGGCATCAGCTTCATAAGGTCATCGTGTATGCCACTGTCTGTGTCTTCATGGCGTTATGAAGAGCAGGACTTTTGTGCAATACTGGCTGGTCAAGCAGTATCCTAATTTAAAGTACCACACTTACCAGTGACATTTGAACTTTTGACAGTCTTGCCCCTTTTCATTTTGAGCTTGCTGGTTGAAAAACATTTTCTTGTGGACATTACTTCTGCATATGGCTCGTGAACCTTGTCAGTCTTTCACAGAGACATAGTGTCTACCAGGATTAATATATGCTTCCTTCCGAAAGTTATTTCAGACTTGTATTTCAACCAATCTTTCCAGTTCCCTGTTTTCTCTTCAGGTACAGAAATCATGGGAAAGACAGCCTTTCTCATCCTCAATATGCACAGACAGGTTAAGTCTTACTTGAAATAGGTGGACAAATTTAGGAAGATTGGCAGTTGTTCATCTCCTTTACATCAGATAGTAGACGACTTTCAGTTGCCAAGCAGATGTTTTCCAAGTGGATTGCTAGCTACATTGCTTGTTACCATCTAGCAGCCAACTGGCTAGTGACAAATGTTGTTGTCAGTGCTTATTCCACTAGAGTATTGGCCACCTTTATTGCTTGCTTCATAAATGTCTCATTCTCAGATGGGTGTGTGCCATGTCCACTTAGTATTCATTGTGCACCTTCAAGCATTATTTTGTCAACCATAACTCCAGAAAAACTTTCTTTAATAAAAAGAATTAAACCCATAAAACAATAATAAAAAACATAGTCAATATCCATAGAGTTGATTTTCCTCCAAGAAACCAAATGAATCAAACAAAACTGGATAAGCGCTTTCAGCCGTAATCTTCTTCAGATCCTATTTACTGAGCCAAACACTTTACTCTATAAAGTAGCTGTTAGCCAATCCTTATATAGAAATGAAGCCAATCCTTTCTCTTCCAGTTGAATTACTTAACAATCCATCTAATCATCAATAAAACTTGGCCAAGCCTCTTACCTCAATCAAATTAGAGCAGTTTAAAGTCGAGATAAGAGGCTTGGCCAAGTTTTATTGATGATTAGATGAATTGTTAAGTAATTCAGTAGGAAGAGAAAAGAAGGAGTTGGCTTAGTTTCTGTGTAAGGATTGTCTAACAGCTACTTTATAGATTGAAGTGTTTGGCTCAGTAAATAGGATCTGAAGAAGGCTACGACTGAAAGCACTTACCACGTTTTGTTTGATTCATTTGGTTTCTTGGTGAAAAATCAACCCTAATGATATTGACTATGTATTTTATTGTTTTTTTATGGTTTTAATTCTTTTTAGTAAAGGAAGTTCTTACTCAGCTTGTGGTGGTACGTCTGCATTTTACCAAATTGCTGTTTTGTTTTTGTTGGGCTATCTTCAGCAACACACAGGTTTGCTCTTCACAATAACGCCAGAATATGTTTTGTAGGACTAGAATTGTGTGTGTGTGTGTGTGTGTGTGTGTGTGTGTGTGTGCGTCTGTGTGTGTGTGTGTGTGTGTGTGTGTGTGTGTGTGTGTGTGTGTGTGTCTGTGTTGGGGTGGGTCCCCTAGCTTTTTCCATTCCGGTAGCTGCTCCTTGGGGCAACCCAGTTAAGAACTGTTTACCAGATACATTCGTACTCTTTCAGCTGGTCTACGGGATGGCTGTCTGTGACTTGTAAGAATGCTCGTTTGGCTTAGCACTTGCTATGACTCTTCTGTAGAGCTAATTAAATATTTAGAATAGCTCTGTCAATAAATTCCCTACAGCATTGTAGCATATCTTTTTTTTTTGTGTTACCTCATCAACATTTCCTTTTGACCAAGACATTTTTATAGCTCTTTGAGATGTCTCATCTAAGCAATAACTTGTTGGTGAGTTACTGTTTCAAGGAATTAAATGTTTATCTTTTTTTATACACTTTTATTGAATTATAACTTTATGTGATGGCCTTTCACTTTCTGACTGACTTTATAGTGATGTGGAGGCTATTTTAAAGAGCTTTTGTACCTTGCAGTTGCTGCCATAAATCTAGTGAACTGTTAAATAATGTGTATAACAATGAAATGTTATAAGCTGTTTTCTTTTTTCATTGTCTTCAGTATATGTTGAATGGCTGAAGTTATCAGTAAGATGATATGCACAAGCTGTGTGCTATGTTGGCAATATTATTCTGACTTCACATTGTATGAATTTCCTGAATAATAATTTTGTAATTCTCATTTTGCATTACAGACGCCTGAACAGGGAGCTTCAACTTCAATATATGCTGCTGTCTCACCACAGATGGAAGGAATTGGTGGCTGTTATTTGTACAATGGTCAAAGGACAAAATCTGCAGATGTATCCTATGATGAAGAACTGCAGAAAAAACTCTGGGTGCAAAGCTGCAAATTAGTTGGAATTTCTGACACATCTTGTAGTTAACCAGTACTTTTCCAAACCTTGCTTTGCATTACCAAACTACAGTCTTCCTTTCATGGAGACCTATGATTGATCATCCCTTGCAGTTTACTGTTTACTGTCAGACATGAATATCTCTATTGAGAGGTTCTGCTTTGTCAACAGAATGATGGAAATATAAGAAACACTCTTTATGTTAATGTTTTTATGTATATTTATCTGTCCTTGACATTGCCTGCTAGTAAGACTATCCTCATTATCATTTAATATGTTTTGAGCTCACTGTGAATTAGGAAGTGAAATAATTGCAGGTTGTCTTATACTTTCAAAGTATGATTTCCTTTCAGAATGCACATTAATATAAAATTAGACCATTGCTTAATTACACTTCCCTTTTACAAATCTGTCATACAGTAAATGGTATGTATTTGTAGAATGATGTGTTAAAAAACAGTATTTACTAAGCCAGATAATAAAACAAAGGCCACAGGATGTGTTGGAAATAAAAAAAAAACAGAAGACTAACAGAGTATGTTTCACCTGTTACTGTTCCTAACAATTCATTTGGATAGGAGCAACCTTCTCTGCTGTACTAATCTAGTCTTTCAGTATTAACATTTGTATAGATTTAGAAATTAATGTTTTTGAAATTAATTGTTAGAAAGCACAGTGATCAACATGTTTCAGTTACATCACAACCACTGGCGCTTCATGAGAAAAAGTTTTTTTTTTGTCTTTTTTTCCAACTCTGCTTTATTCTCTGCTGATAAACCTTTTCAGGATATCCCATTTTCAATGCGTAATCATTTGTTGTTTTACCAAATTACTGCCTTTTTTGTCTCAGTTCCGTGAATGATTCCCCAAAATGTGACAAATGATTAGTGCATTTTAGTAGAGACACCAGAACAGTGATATTTTTGAGTCAGCAGTGCCTAGACCCCTTCCACTTCGGGCAGCTGAATTTAGAACAGTTTGGAAAGGCTACCTGGTGAGGTCCCAATAACATGTGGTCATGTGAACAAGTTCTCTATCTTGTTGCATCAGCTATTATCTCTAACTAGGTTTGGCTACAGAGCACATTGAAAGTTGCAAACTTCCTATACTCAATAAGAATGAGAGAGACTGTAGATGGAATTGTTTAGAACAAGCTTTATGTAAGTGTTTTATTATGTAACTGACTGTGTTAAGCATTTAAAATTTATTTTGATTTCTTAATATAATGATAGAAATCATGAAGAGGTGCTTCTGAATGACTTTTTGTCCATTAAAACATTTGAAAAAAAGTATTGTAGGCTGTTTCAGATGTATTACATAGCAGCATTTCCAAGGTAAAGGAAGGGAGAGGCATGCATTCATACACCCACACATACACACCCTCCCCTTCTTTCACTCCATAGTAGGTATAATCTCTAGTCAGGAGTCAAAGCCCACCACACAGATCTATTAAGTTCTACCTCTCCATTGCACACTTCAAGGCCCATGTTTTATGATGATACCTCTCTACGCCAGCTGGCAATCTGTCCGTCCAGGGATCCAGTGTTGTGTTGAAGTCTCCACTCAAGATTTCCTAATAGGCTTTGGCATGTTGCTGTTTATGATAATTTACTAGATTAGTCCAAGCTTCTGTTTTATCCTCATTATGGCCATAATACCACCCCAGTGCTACTTTGTTCAGCCCTACCTTCAGTATTAACACAGTCCATCTACCATCCCAATCCATCTTCCTTAACTCTACTAGTCAACCTAAAGAAGAATGTACTAAAATAATCACTTGACTTTGCACAGCTGTTATAAACTTTACCTTTACCCTATTTTTACAAAAGGGGGATTAATAACTTAAGCTTAGTTTCTTGTAAATAGATTGTTGTAACAGCATATCTTGTGTGTAAAGACACCACTGCCTTAACTTTGACTGGATTGTTCAATACGTTTACATGAAGTGGGTCTACCCTGATTATATTCCTGTTCTTTGATTTTCCAAATGTGGCATACTGTTCTCCACTCACTCCCTGTGGACTAGTCTTGTGTGTGACCATCTTGGCTGTATAATTTTGAAAAAAAAAAAACATTTAGCAAACAATTTGATGACCCTCTGTTGAATCAAACCTGAACCACTGAAGTAAAATCCTTCCAAGATCTAAGCACACTGATGTGAAAGTATCCAATCAGTGCACATTGCACCATACTTAGAGTTATAGTCATACAAATTGTAATCCATGGGTATACGTGAAGAAACATAAAAAAAAAACAGTTCAACATCATACTATAAACATTTCACAAAAAACAAAACAAAAAGCTATGCAAATGTCCAGTTTACTAGAGATAAGAAGTGTCAGCACAATGTTCCATGCAGTGTCCCTTTAACCTATACCTCAACTTTAAACCTATATAAGGAAGAATAATACTAATACAGTCTCACTAGGAAAGTTGACTTTCACATAAAAGCTTATACTGTCCCTGGTTGACTGTCCTTGCCCATGATCCAAGAACTTAGCTGCAGCCAGCAATCCTCTGTCTCTCAAATATATTTTGCTTTGAGCTGCATCTCACATAGACTGCTAGACAGGGGTCCAGGGAAGTAAATAGTGTGGGAAGAAATAGCCAGGGAATTGTTATGGCTTGTATAGGCCCTAGGTCCAATAGCCTAGTACCAACCTATGAACCTATGTCACCCTCAACTTTGGACTGCTTTGCTTTACTGATTTGACGGAGAACACATGAGAAGCCACATGAAATGGAGAGCTAACCATCTCCCTCTCAAATAACCTGTGACATACTCCAACCTGATTCACTGATTTTAACTGATAAAGTGGTAACAAATTTCCCTTTTTATCCCTACAGTGATTTTGAAGGGGTGGAGTAACTAGGACTCACTCGCATCTTACTGTCCACCTGTCATCCTCCACGTGCTTTGACCAGATCTGCAAAAGGCTTTTAATGACTGATATCCCAGTTTTGAATTATCAGGAACCAGAAGCAAAAAATGCTGTGTCCCTTTAACTAAGAGTAAGGTAGTTGGATATCATAGCAAAGCAAAGACAGCAACACTATAATCTGGCATTATGGGCCTAGAATGGCCCTTTAGCCATACATTAAATTCCTGCACTCTAACCATCCTCTGTATTCCCTCAGTGTCATTAAAGTCTAAACAGCAAAATATTAAGTGCTTAGGATAAATAGGATTAGACTGCTTAGACACTATTCTACATGATCTCTTTGTAATGGGAAGGGTGTCCACCTTCAACAGATGACAAAATTCCTTTTAAATAAAGCCTAAGCATCCATACCTTCCACTCTTTTTAATTTCTTCAAGTCTTTTGGGTTTCTAATACCATGATGTGAATGAACCCCATTCCTAAGTCAAAGTATGACTAAAGTTCATGAAATTAGTATTCTTTAATCTTTGATGTTAGTTAGAAGTGCTCTTCACAGCACCTGCAATGTGCCCAGTAATGACGGCACGACTCTTGCAATTCATACAGAGTTACACATATCGGTAGCATATCTAAGTATAATTGTAATTTCTTTTTTATAAGACCCATTGCTCCTACTACTATTGGAACTGTCTGGGTATCCTTCTTCCACATTGCCCTAATTTCTGCCTACAAATCCAGGTATTTTATGACTTTGTGTCTCTCTCTCTCTGTCTTTTGTGTCTCTCTGTATGTAAGACACTGTAGTCACTGGGTGTAGCAATTTCAGTGATCAGTGCTACTTTTGTCTGCTTTTCAGGGCGACTGTATCTAGTTTTCTCACATCTATTTTTTGAACTGTTGGTAAATGGTGATCCCATGTGATATACACTTTATTTTCTATAATGCTTTGTGGCTCATCTTTCAAATGATTTTCAGATACTTCAGTATTATGATGTTTGCACAATCCTCAATGCAATAGTCTTGCCACATTATTATGCCTTTCAGTATATAGCCCTTCTGCCATCAGTACATCACAACCAGCCACAAGATGTGACTGTTTCCAATTCTGTTTAAAAAAAAAAAAAACAACATTTGTCTGTTTCTCCCACATGTTCAATGGACTTTGCAAACCAATGTGTATGTAGTCCACTATCTTGGGCTGCCAATGTAAACTTTTCGTCTTTTGGTGTAAATTCACCTCTCTTTAACCATTTCTGCATTCGATCCTGATCAGCAGGAGGTTGTTCCAAGAGTTTTCTGTACTTGCAACTATATTTATGCATTTTCCACATTTCCTGCCTTCTCATCCAATCCTTCACCTTACAATCTTTCTTTTGTTTTTGGCACATTCATTTGCTCCCTGATTTTTATCTACTTCTGGTTTGATTTCCATTCATGCTTGACACATGTACGTTTCTACTAAACTAAGCAGGGAAGTCATCTTAGACTCATTCTCCTCATGTTTTAAAGCTTTTGCTATGTTTGGGTCTTGTGTGATCAGCAGAGATGTATGCAGTCTTACGATTGCAGATCTATAGATGTAATCAGTTTCAAAGGAGGCCCATACTTCCTTCACATTGGGGAATATATAGTCGTGGTATTCACTGATTTTATAAATCATTTGATAAGCATGCAACATCCTTCTTGTTTTCCTGTCCAACCAGTCCAACACCGTTTGGGTCCAGTCAATCCAAAACAGTAAGTTAGGACAGGAAGGACAAACTGGTTTATAGCTTGGAATTTGTTCCTAGATGTCAGCGCTGTTTTCAGTATTAATTTTAATCTTCTAAAATATTCTTTACTAAATTTTGTTCACATTTGTTCATGTTTTATTGTTGATCCTTCATCAATTCCCAAATATTTATATACTCCCTCTTGCTCAAGCTCTTTTATGTCACATTCCTGTCCTAGGTGATGTTTTCTTGTGCTGCAGCTTTCCTGCTTTAAAGGTTATGTTTTCAGTTCCTCATCTGATGAACTGTACAGTTTTTAATCATCCACAAAAAGAAGATGAGAAGTCTTAACAGTTTGTTGTTTTCTGGGAGCCAAATTGTAGCCATGACCTAATATTTTAAGTAAACAGCTTAATGGTTTAAGGGCATATTATAAAAAAAAGCAGCTGTGACTAAGAGTCACCCTGGAATGTCCCCTTTGATTTTTTATCCCTGATCTGAAGATTGGGTGAAGACAGATGAAGGCTGCCAGCCAAGCCAGATAGAATTTTGGAGATAATTCTGTCATCTGTAAATATTAATGTAAACCACAGGCTTGTTGTCTTAAATGGTAAAAATAGTGTTATGTGTGGAACTGGAAAACATGTAACAACAGTGCACTCTACTGACCAAGTAAAGCATGTTGTGGCCCTTTGATGTTAAAACACGGCTCCGGCCAGTCTAGATGAAGGAATTCTTGCTATTGTTTTAGGGCCAGAGTTAATGGCCAGAATTTGCATGCATAAATGTCCTTAATGGCTTTGCTTCCTTACCTGGTTTGAGCTTACTAAATCCTGTAGCCTGTTAGCCTGTGAACCCCAGGAAAGCGTGAATAATGATGTAATGTGAATCAGGACTGTAATATCAATTTAAACAGAGAGAATCAGAGGGCATTAGGCATTTTTGTCTTGACCATCCAACGCACCAGCACTGTCCTGCTCTGTATGTAAGTTTATCTTAGACTTGTGTTTTCTCTTAGAAATAGCTAGAAACTAGAACGATTAGACTAAGTGTTTTTCTGTGATGTCAGAACTGTACTCTAAATCAGCCACTCGGTGAATACTCAGAGTTCAGATCACAATTGTTTTATTTATTTTGTTAGTTTAGTTAGTCAGGATGAGCAGGCAGCATTTCAGCAGAGGAGTATGGAAAGCTGACAAGGAGCTTGCTGACTGAGATGTGCCAGGCTAAGGGACTGATGCATGGAAACCTGACTAAGGCAGACCTGATTGCAGCGTTGGTTACAGCTACATCAGAAAACAGCAACCAGGAGGACAATCAGACTGGCAGTGGAGATATAATAACCTTGGAGAATGGACAGCTCAACCTTTAGGCAGAGGACTTAAAAAATCCATCTGGAGCTAAAGAGACTTGAGTTGTAGTACAGGCATTTGGAAACAGAAGCAGCTGAGAGACTGAGGAGTCTACAGGCTGAGGAGAATGAGAACCTGCTACGCCTGGAAGCCGAGGAAATGGAGCGGCAGAGGAAGAATGAGAGGGAAATGCTGACTCTTCGCCAGAGTCATGGAGGTAATGGGAAAGTGAGTAACTGGATGCCAGAAGCACAAAAGGTCAGTAAATTTCTTCCGCAGTTTAAATAGGGGGATAATTTTGATAGTTTCATTCATATGTTTGAGAGGGTATGCAAACAGTATGGTGTTGACCAAAGACTCTGGGTATGGTTCTTGACCCCCTTACTCCATGGTAAAGCTGTAACTGTTGTCAAAAATATCTGACATTGCATACTTTGATTATACTGCTGATAAAAAATCACTTGTTAGAATTGTTTAAGCTAATGCCTGAAACATATAGGAAAAAGTTTTGTGAGCATAGACGCATGGCAGATGAAAGTGTGTGTTAATATGTTGCTGAACTGAGCACTTATTTCCATAGGTGGGTGAGTGGATGTCAGGTCACCACGTTTGAAGGGCTGGCAGACATTTTGGTGAGGGAACAAGCCCTTAGCATTTTGCCTGAGGACATGAGGATCTGCTTAGCTGATAGACAATGTGCTACTTCAGATGATTTGGGGAAGAAGGGAGATCTATACCTGGCAAGCAGGGCAGCCCTGCACAGGAAAAGGACCCCCAGTACTGCTCATGGGTCTAAAGGAACCCAGGGTGGGCAGCACAGACTGCCCCAACAGAATCTGCCAGTAGCAGGGAAAGCCACTAGTCCAGGTACACTTCCAGGAGCTAGGGTTAAATGCTTTGAATGCAGTGGGGCCATGTGGCATACAGGTGTCCATGGAGGGAAGGTGGGGAACAAAAAATGAGGGAGCCAGTAAGGGGGAAAGACAAAATGCCAATAGTAGGTTGTCTTGGGACAACAAGGGTAACAAACTAACACCAGAGGATATATCCTATTGTAGTGAATGGCAAAGAGGCCATTGCCAAGAGAGACACAGCCTCTGATATAGCCATTGTAAAGCCTGCAATGGTTACAGATGAGCACTACTTGCCTAGGCAGACTACTCCAGTCAGGGCTTTAGGAGGGATCCCATTCCAAATACCTTTGGCAAGGGTTCACCTTGACTGGGAGGGTGCAAAAGGAAGCCAGCAAGTAGGTGTGTTTGAGGATATACCTGCAGATGTCCTGATAGGGAATGATTTTGATAGTGCAGTACCCTGTGCTTGCGCAGTTACACACAGTCAATCTTGGAGAAAAGCAGGTAAGTCTGGTAGCCTGGGGGAGACCCAGACAGACTGCATACTTGCAGCCAGGACTGGTGAGGTGGCTACTTCAAGGAGGGAGATACCCTGTAGCAGGGAGACTGAAGGTAAGCCACAGCTGCTTGGGGGTACTGATGGTCCCTTGGACAGAGTGACTGCAAAGGTAGAGGTGAGTAGCAGTACCCAGGCTGACAGTGAGGCACCACTGTCAGAGAATGCCTGACTTCCTGTGGAAGGGGAACTGGGAAGGGTTACAAGGAGAGAGTTGAGACAGGCTCAGCTGTCAGACCCTACATTGCATGGCCTGAGGCAGGTAGCTAGGGAGGCACCGGATTTTCAAGGAAAGAGAGAATCTGTATACTAGGACAAAGGGTTACTATACAGAGAGTGGACCGCTGAGGGAGGGCTAGAAGGTGAGAGAGTACAGCAGTTGGTAGTGCCTAGAGCCTACCGTCTGGCCATCTAGCCATAGCCCATGATATTCACTTTGCTGGTCATATGGGCATAAAACGTACAAAGAGGCATATTATGCAGAACTTCTATTGGCCTGGAATTTCCAGGGATGTAACAGGGTACTGCAGGACCTGTGAGCAGTGTCAAAAGGTAGGCAAGGAAGGAGAGAAGGTGAGAGCTCCTTTGATGCCTTTGGCTGTGACTGAGGTGCCATTTCAGAGGGTAGCTATGGATATTGTGGGTCCTCTGTGTACCCCAAGTTCCACAGGGAAAAAGTATATCCTAGTGGTAGTGGATTATGTACACGATACCCTGAGGCAGTGGCTTTGTCCTCCATTGAGGCAGAGAAGGTGGCAAATGCATTGTTAGAGATTTTCAGCAAGGTAGGTTTCCCAAAAGAAATACTGACTGACAGAGGTCTCAAGTTTCATGTCAGACCTGCTGGATTGTCTGGAGAATTCCTCTGGGGTGAAGCACATGAAGACCACCCCCTACCATCCCCAGATTAATGGTTTTGTTGAGAGGTTAAACTCTACAATCAAGTCCATGCTACGGGCATTTGCAGATCAGTTTAAGAGGGAGTGGGACATATATTTGCCCCATCTGTTGTTTGCTTACAGAGAGGTTCCCCAGGAATCCACAGGTTTTTCACCCTTTGAGTTTCTGTATGGGCATAGGGTGAGGGAACCTGCAGATTTAATTCAAGATGAGTGGGAAGGTGAGTGCATGTCTCACAAGGAGTCTGTTATGGCATACGTCCTAAACCTCAGGACACGGCTCTGGGAACTCATGGACTTGGCCCAGGAGAACCTGGTAGAAGCCCAACAACAGAAAAAGGTGTAGTATGACAGGAATGCTTGAGCTAGAGAGTATGCTGTGGGGCAGTAGGTAATGGTTCTCATTCCTGTCAGACACAACAAGCTGCAAGCAGCTTGGGAGGGACCCTACAAGGTGGTGAGAAAAGGTAAGTGATGTTAATTACATGGTGGAACTTCTAGCCAGAAGGCAGGGGCATAAAATATACCATGTTAAAATGATGAAACCTTACCATGATAGGGGGAGGCCCTTGTGCTGAGCATTTGCAGTGGATTACAGAAGGAGTCTGAAGGAGATCTGTGGACTGATCTCCTCAGTGAGGCTCAGGCTGACACCTCAGTGGAAGGGGTAGCAATGTCCCAGCAGCTATCTCCTACTCTGGTTCTAGAAATCTGAGCAGTGTTGCAGGAATTTGGGGACATGTTCACTGGGAAACCAGGGTGCACCCACCTGGTGCAGCAGCAGGAGGATACAGGACCCAAAAGGCCTATTAGAGCCTTATTAGTGCCTGAGAGAGTCAAGCAGACTCTGAGGGAGGAGGTACAGGAGATGTTGGAACTAGGTGTGATTCAAGAGTCCAACAGTCCCTGGGCCTCCCCAGTGGTGCTGGTGCCAAAGAAGGATGGCAGCATCAGGTTCTCTGTGGACTACAGGAAATTAAATAGTCACACAGAGTCAGATGCTTACCCCATACGTAGGACAGATGATGCCCTAGAGCAGCTGGCTGGGGGTAAGTATCTTACAACTATCGATCTTACCAAGGGTTACTGGCCGATCCCCTTGCTTCCCAGTGCTAGAGAGAAGTCAGCCTTTGTGACTCCTTTTGGCTTGTATGAGTTCACAAAGATGCCCTTTGGGATGAAGAATGCCTCAGCGACTTTCCAGTGGCTGGTAGATCATATCCTAGCAGGAGGGTTTACTCTTGCTTACCTATATGATATTGCCATCTACAGCCATTCCTGGCAAGAGTACCTTCAACATGTCAGGGAGGTGCTGAGCAGACTACAGAGGGCAGGGTTGACCATTAAGCCGAGCAAATGTCAGGTGGGTATGGCAGCGGTCTCCTACCAAGGACATAGAGTGGGGAGTGGTAAGATAAGGCCAGAACCTGCCAAAGTTTAAGCCATTCAGGCATGACCTGCACCTGTTACTAAAAAGCAAGTGAGGGCATTTTTAGGGACAGCAGGCTACTACAGAAAGTTTGTCCCCAGTTATAGTGCCATAGTTGCTCCCCTCACAGACCTGACAAGGAATAACAGGCCAGATAAGGTAGTATGGACCCCAGCATGTGAGCAGGCATTCCAGAAGCTTAAAGAAACTTTGGGAGGACCACCTGTGCTAGCCAGTCCAGATTACAGCAAAGAAGTTGTGCAGGTGGATGCTTCGAACCATGGGGTGGGGCTGTACTTGGCCAGATTTCTTCAGAGAGGGAAGAGCACCCATTGGTTTATCTCAGTTGTAGGCTTCAACCCAGGGAGGAATGCTATGCAGCTGTAGAAAAAGAATGTCTAGCCATAGTGTGGGCACTGCAGAAACTTCAGCCTTATCTGTATGGGAGGAAATTCACTATTATGACAGATCACAACCTCCTAACATGGTTAAACAGAGCCAGCCAGCAAAATGCCAAGTTGCTAAGATGGGGCCTGGGGTTGCAAGCATATATGTCCGTACAGCACCACAGTGGGATGAGCAGTGCCAATGCAGATGGGCTGTCAAGACAGGGAATGGGGTAAGGTATACTCAGATAGACCTAACTCCCTCAAGCAGCATTTCTCAAGGGTCATTGAAAAACTAGCTTGTGTTCTCCAAGGAGGGAGATATGTGAAGATTGAGTTAAGATAGCTGAAGGCTGCCAGCCTAGCCAGATAGAATTTTGGAGATAATTCTGTTATCTGTAAATATTAATGTAAACCCCAGGCTTGTTGTCTTAAATGGTAAAAATAGTGTTACATGTGGAACTGGAAAAAATGTAACAACTGTGCACTCTACTGACCAATTAAAGCATGTTGTGACCCTTTGATGTTAAAACACAGCTCCGGCCAGTCTAGATGAAGGAATTCTTGCTATTGTTTTAAGCCCAGAGTTAATGGCCAGAATTTGCATGCATAAATGTCCTTTATGGCTTTGCTTCCTGAACTGGTGTGAGCTTACTAAAGAATGTAGCCTGTTAGTCTGGCAACCCCAGGAAAGTGTGAAGAATGATGTAATGTGAATCACGACTGTAATATCAATTTAAACAGAGAGAATCAGCGAGCATTAAGCATTTTTGTCTTGAACATCCACTGCACCAGCACTGTCCTGCTCTATATATGTAGGTTTATCTTAGACTTGTGTTTTCTCTTAGTCTAATCTTTCTAGTTTTTAGCTATTTCTAAGTGTTTTTCTGTGATGTCATAACTGTACTACTGAATTATTTTAAGTATTTCTCTGTGATCTCTGAACTCTTGACTAGCACTGCGTAGTAAAAAGTATTGTCTTGTGTTTTGACTATTTGTTATTAAATATTTTTAAACCCTTTCAACTGTGGCTGTTTTTGTAGAGATAATTTAAGCTCTTTGGGAGTACTTGCATGCCTTTGATAAAGTTGTACAAAGCCACACCAATAGCTTTAGCAGTGGGCTGTACTACCAATTTGAAAATAATATTGCACAGTAATAATTGAACACCCTTTTAAGGGCCTTTGAGTAGCTGATAAATATTAGTGGGTGGTGACAGCTAGTACTACCGTATAGTCTGGGAAAAAGGAGCACAGCTGGAGAACCAGTGTCAGCCTTCCCCAGGAGTGTCTGTGTGGTTGTGTAAACTCTTCTCAAAGTTGTGTGTGTATGTGTGTGTGTGTGTGTGTGTGTGTGTGTGTGTGTGTGTGTGTGTGTGTGTGTGTGTGTGTGTGTGTGAGCCAGCTTCGTGGGCAGGAACATGAAGCACTGGTTGGACAGAGAGGGTGCTGGAGGTTTTAGCTTGCCCACTAGGCTGAGATCTGGACCCTATAGCTGTGCCAATGGGGAGTCTTATTGGGGACCTGGAGGGCAAGGGAGCGACCAGCCTCGGACTGACTGTGATCTCTGTGTGCTCTTTAGGGAAATTGCACTTTACTGTGTGTATGTGTTATCCTTTCTTCCTATATGAGACGCCCCTCACTGGTGTTAGTGGTGAGGATTGCAGCTGCTTGATTGCTGGGCCAGAGCACAGGTGTCACACCTGGAATAATAATTTGCTCTTTATCGTTGCTTAACTGCAAAGTGGTTTGCCACTGTTTCATGGTTGCTGTTATATAATTGATCAGTATTGGGTTTATCTTATACATTTTTAAGTGCTCTTTTGTACATGAATGTGGGATACTGTCAAATGCTTTTTTTGTAGTCTGTCAATGCCATACTTAGATTCTTCCCCTTTTTACAGTTCTCCATTATGACTTTATTTAACAAAAAAAATTATCCTTTAGAAAACTCCAAAAAGCAGTGTAGAACTAACAACAAAACAACACTGAAAAATTCTACTAAAATTCACCAAGGCAAGGCTGCAGACACACAATGTATTTTTCAGCACTTTCTTTCGTTAGTAGTATATCTTGATATGCTGTTAAAGAATAAAAGTCCTAAAAATACATTGTGTGTCCAGAACCTTCCCTTCGTGAATTTTAGTAGTATTTTTCAGTGTTAAAAAAATTATCCTTTGCTCCATATGACTTTCTTTTGCTACCCTTTTGTTCTATTGCCATTTCTGAGTTTTCTTCTAAATGACTATAAACACTGTTGCTATCAATTCCAGTGTGTGGTTTATGCATTGCCAGAAGGCAAGTTATTGGTCTATAGTTTTTAGAATAGCTTGCAGGTTCACTGTTAAGAAGGAGTATTCTTTTTCCTACTCTTAACCAGGTTGGCATCTATTCGGGGTGGGCATTTAAATAGTTTTACTCATGGCTAAATCTTCATGTAAAGATGTTAAAACCTTTAGCCAGAAGTTACATACTGAGTTTTCTTCTAAATGACTATAAACACTGTTGCTATCAATTCCAGTGTGTAGTTTATGCATTGCCAGAAGGCAAGTTATTAGTCTATAGTTTTTAGAATAGCTTGCAGGTTCACTGTTAAGAAGGAGTATTCTTTTTCCTACTCTTAACCAGGTTGGCATCTATTCGGGGTGGGCATATAAATAGTTTTACTCATGGCTAAATCTCCATGTAAAGATGTTATAGGGTTTTCCAGTTAGGAGCTTTTCTTAACTTTGTTTCAATTTCTCTGGCTGTTACTTCTTCCCATTTCATATCCTTTATATTTGAAGTTCTTATTCTTCCTTTTACTTCTATCCACTAAGCATCATTGTTATGTTCCAAGGATCTTCATAGATATTTCTCCAAAGTGTA
Organism: Protopterus annectens; assembly: GCF_019279795.1. Taxonomy (NCBI): domain Eukaryota; kingdom Metazoa; phylum Chordata; order Ceratodontiformes; family Protopteridae; genus Protopterus; species Protopterus annectens. Next base: position 667,078,161 of record NC_056735.1, on the reverse strand, counting down.
TCTATTTCTTCTTTTTTGGTGGTGGTTCAGTTCCTTTTGCCTTGTTCGCCAGTTCTCTATAAAACTTTGTTGGGTCATCAACAAATTGCTTATTATATAATTTCCTTTATATTTATCTGCATATCTAAGTTTTTCTGCCTGTGCTAATATTTTTAGTTTATTATTTGCGATAGTGCACGCTAGATCCTGATCTATTTTGATACTGTACATTGCTTTTATCACATCTACTTTGAGTATTTTTGTAGATCTGTTCCCTCTTCTGTACTCTTCTAACAGCGGCACTTCTTGTCTCAATTGCTTTATAGTTTTCTCTATTTGATATTTTCATGATGGCATTTGATTTCTCCCCTTCCTTTCCTTTAATGCCCATGTTTTTGTGTTAAGACTTTATTAATTTAGCTGCACAGTAAATATATCCTATTTACTTTCATTATATCATATAAATTTCTGTGAACAGTCCTAATTACAGTGTTCATTTGTTTTGTCCAACTTCTAATGTTTTGGATTTTATTGCCTTTCTGTAATCTATTTCTTTCATTGATCTTAATATGCCTGTTCACTTCTGTTAAATCAAGCAACTCTTCTCTTAGATCATTTTCTTCTCAACTGAAGACACATTCTTTGTTTTCCATTTCCTGTGGACATTCTACAGATAGTTCCAGAGCATCTTCCTGTGCCATATTCTCTTCAGTTTCATCCTGTGTCATCTGGTGATCTTTCATATGGGAACTCACTGGTCTATCACTCCACAATTTTGACTGTGTCAGAGTCACCATAATTTCCTGTTCCTTCCCTTGCTGTGCAATGCCAACTAAAGTTTTCTACTGGTTTCCTACAGAAGGCTCCAAAGTATCTTCATATGGAAACTGATCAGATGTTTCCTGCTCCACTGGTTTCTCCTTAATTTGGTGAGCCATTGCTCTATCATGCTGTGGTATTATCAGAGTTAGATTTTCTACACTAAATCCTTCAAATCCATAACCTCAGTTTCTATTTATGTAACTTCTCCATAACTAATCCTCGTTTGTAGTTTTCCTGTTTGTTTTCTTATTGTTTGTGTTATAAACTTTTCCATATCCAGATGCCTTTGTCTGTTTGTCTCTTCAAATATTTTTGGTGCTGCTGTTTTTGTATTGATGAGTTTTTCTTTCTCCTTTTGGATACACCAGTGACCCTCAAATTGTTACATCTTGTACAGTTTTCCATGTCATCCACTTTTGTATCTAGTTGCCAGATATAAGCTCACAAGTCAGCTATTTCCTTAGAATGTCATACTATGAGCTCCACTTGTTTCTTCGACTACTTTTGATAATCTACAATGGCCATATTCAGTTGCTCAAAATGTTAATCGTGTTTGACAACCATTGCTTTAATATCTTTAATATCTGTGGCTGCATCCTTCAGTAGGTGAACCAAGACTTCCAATGACTGCTTTATGGCTTTAATATCAGCCAAAACATCCCCTGCTGGAAAGGCCATTATAAAATAACCACTTTTGCCTTCTGGCAGAGTAGAAATGACTTAATCTAAGGCCTATGAGCACATCATCTATAAATAAAGAACAGTTCTGAAAAGTAAAAAAAAAAAAAACTGCTGTACCACACTTTAGTCAAACAGTACCTACAGTCAATCAACTCATTTACTAAGCAATGCAACTTAGCTAGGAATTCGTAAAAATAAAGAAATCTGTTCGGTGAAGTGGAAGAGCTCTAAATTAATACTTCTGCACGACATGCATGCTTGGATGCATCCCCATACAGATGCATTTTGTGTGCATTTGGGGTGTGGCTGTCATAACTCTCAACTTAGCTAGACTAATGAGCAAAGCTTGTAATGCTGTGGGTGTAGCATTACAGTAACATTTTAAAAATTTCTCTTAAGTCATGCACAAAGTTAATAGTCCAACAAATTTTGCATCATAAAGCATTTTCTGAAAAATAAGAAGTGTGAAACACTACTCTGTGGCATTATTGATTGACTGTAATTTGTGTCTTATGAGGGCAGAAGACATTTAAAAGAGGCAGTCAGGGTCCCTTCTGTAAAATCGGGAACAGTTGAAAAGTATGGAAGTGTGCCCAGGTGTGTGTGTGTGTGTGTGTGTGTGTGTGTGTGTGTGTGTGTGTGTGTGTGTGTGTGTGTGTGTGTGTGTGAGGAAGAGTGAATGATGGAACCATGTATGTGCATAGTGGTGTGATAGCAATGTGATGCATAGACCTCCAGTGTTAATTATCACAGGGAAGTGCTGATTAGCACTAGCAGTTACAACGTGAGATTCAGAGTCCTGCAAATTAACCAGTAAGGATTTTTCCTCATTACAGCTAATCGCATCTCTGAATCGCATTTCCAAGAATCTTGGAAAATTCTACTTTTAGTCACAGCACTTTCCCAGAACACATGTCTGTGAATCAGTCTCAGGCTTAATGTAATTATTACCAAAAGGAAGATGAAGGCAATGTAAAGTCACCAATAAACGTAAAAAATTGCCCAAACAACCACAAAGGAAGCCCGCAACACAGCTGGAAACTCGAAAGAATTTATTTTATAACACAATATGATGGAATAACGCAACTATCCTAGTACATTTTCGACAAAAGTCTTCATCAGAATCAATACAACTTAAAATTAATTGCCAGCTTATATACGCTATCCGATTAACAGTTTAATTCCTGTCCATTTAAAAACAACAAGCAATTAATACAATAAAACATATAAAGAGACAAACTCATTTCTGAACATAATACTTAAAGATACGTATTCAAAATTAAAATTAAAAATGTGTGCAAAACGCAAAAAAATACATGATTGTTTCCATTGTAATTAAATAAAAAACATGTAATTCATTGCACCAATAACTAACATTTAAAATCAGGCTCCAAAAAAATAAATGTGTATATATAGATATATATATATATATATATATATATATATGTGGGACAATACTGCCACCTAGTGACTTTAGTGGTAAATACAATTAGTGTCTCAAAGTTTAGCAGATCTCAATTTTAATATTGGCTTAACAGATAAAAAATCATTTAAACCCAGAGGTTTGTTACTTTCCAAAACTATCTGCCAGTATAATTCTTTGTATTCCAGTTTGTCCTCCCACATACCTCCCCTTATGTCCTTGGGCACAGAATCCAAAGCAAAAAAGAAAAATACTGCTTTGGAACAAGTTATCTGGTGTCTGTACAGTGCATTTTTAGTATTCTGTTTTTTAATTTCATACATGTGTTCGTAAATACGACACTTCAGTTTTCTTTCTGTTTTCCCCACATAGAAAGAGGTACATTGGTCACATATAGCCAGGTATACTATTCCATAACTATTACAATTAAAAGTTCCCCTACTGGTAAGTAGTTTATTCCTAGCTTCTAAAAAAACCTGACTTTTGTTGACTATCCAAGGACACTGGGAACAAAAACCACATTTGTATGTTCCCAACCCTCGAGAACCTGTACCTTTGAACTTAGGACCACCAAATTCAAAAATTTGTTTAAAGTTAGTGTCCCTACGGTAAATAAATTTTAGGGGGGGGGTTTTGTTAAGTGGTAAATCAGTGATTTGGACAAACCTAGCCCATTCTCTAGAAATCATATCTGTAATGGGTCCAGAATCACCCGAATAATCCAGAAATGAGTTTGTCTCTTTATATGTTTTATTGTATTAATTGCTTGTTGTTTTTAAATGGACAGGAATTAAACTGTTAATTGGATAGCGTATATAAGCTGGCAATTAATTTTAAGTTGTTGTATTGATTCTGATGAAAACTTTTGTTGAAAACGTACTAGGATAATTGCGTTATTCCATCATATTGTGTTATAAAATAAAGTCTTAGTAGATCTTTTAGGGAATTATATGTAGACTCTCAGGTATGAATAATGCCTAGGACTTTAATTCTACCCTTAAAGGTTTAAATACAGGTCAGATGGCTTAGTGGTAAATTGCTGTGGCTATGGTGTGCAAGGTCCTGGGTTCAAGACTTGCAAGGGCTGAGTATTTGGAGGGGAGGTTGACATAGTGATTAAGGTGCTTCCCTTACAGACACAAAAAGCAGGGTTTTATTCTCACATTAAAACTAAAATTGACCAAACTACATTGCAGGCAGTCAGTCTTGATGGTGGCATCTTTCTACTTCAACTTTATGGAGAAATCTGTTCATTGTTTCATAGGTTCTTACTAAGCTTACAGCCAGACTGTCATGAAGCTCAACCACCTCACCCAGTACAGGTGGGAGCCTAACAATATCCCTTGTTAGGATGGCTTTCTTTACATATCCCTGATTAAATTTTGTAGTCACTCATGCAGTTAACTGAAAATTGATATGGTTTGTAAAAGAGGACCACTGCATATTTGTATGGGCAGTAAGACAAAATACATTACTATCACCATTTGTTTTATTTTGGGGGAGTCTGTGTGAGAAAAATAATCAATAAATGTTTTTATCTGAAGAAAAGTTATGTGAATTCTTCACATTTAGAGGAGGTATGTCTTATCATAATGTCCATATTGTAACAGAGCTGTAGGTATGAAAGAAGCTGAATTTATGTTTTAATACAAACACTACACAGTAAAAATGCAATGCATGGTTTCATTTTCAGTTTGTTTCTTCATTATCATAGTTTCATGGCATCCTCACTGCAAATGCCTTTAGATTAATTTTACAGCAAAGATGCGCACATCATTTTTCCTGTTTCTCGGTAATCCATAATCCACAACATCATAAATAATTTGTGCTTTTACAACCAAGAAACTACAACTACTCTGAGTTTGTTGAAAAAGGAAAGCTTTCAAGCATTTTAAATGACAGTACAGATGAAAAGCAATGAAGGAAGGAAAATATTACTTGGAATTTTTGACAGGCCTCATTACTAGACATACATAGCCATTAGAGAATGTCAGTTTCGTCACTCATGTTTTTCTCATTTTTCATTACAGGAGAGTGAGTTTGAGCATATATTTCTGAAAAAAATGGGAAATGTCTTTTGCTAGATAGATGCTTAAACCAAAATTCCTGGTGCATGTAGTGGCAATGCAAAAGAGTCAACTTATGCCTTGAGTTGCATTTAGCTTCTTAAGGGAAAAATAGCAAAGTATAAGTTAGTGACAGATTTGCTAAGTAATATCATATGGCAGTTGAGATATGGCATATTTTCCATAGGTACAGAATATAAGATTTTGCAGGCATTTGAAATGTGCTGCATGGGACTCGCTGTTCGTAAGGGTGAGGAATGTAGTATTCATCCAAATGATATACGTATTAAGTTTTGACTGCATCACAAGTAAAATAATTACATGTTTAAATATGATCAGATAAAATAAAATAATGACCACAAAAGTATATTTCAACTTGTTTCTCTCATATGGGCTGCATCTGACAATATCAATGAGCATTTGTATGGCACCTATTAGATGCAATTTTCCTTGTCCTCATATGCAACCTTCCTCACCACCTCAAAGCTGGCCACTTCTGACTGTATACACTTCTGCTTTTGACTGTGATCAAATTGAAAGAAATAATGGTCATAACATCCCTGTATTCTTCTCTTATAAGACCCATTATTCAGTACAATGCCCCTTTTGGCACATACCTCACAAAGCACATACAACAGCTGGAGAGACCACAGGAGAATCCAGGGCCTCAAACATCTGATGCCCTGTCCCTCTACTCAGGCTTATACAGACTCCTCAGAGGTGACCTCTGTCTAGCATACAAAGCAATCTCAGACCCCACCTTGATGGGACTGCTGCATATCCACAATTCAAGTTCCACTCAAGTAACCCACACAAGCAACCTCAACCTGGTCTGTGACATCAATTGGATTTGTTGGCGTGACAGATTTGTGTCCCAGAGACTCCCTCTTCTGTGGAATAGACTTCCTCTCCATGTCAAGCAGAGTACCTCATTAACTTTTTTTTAAGCTCAACCTGGATAACTGTATGGGGAACAGAAAATACATCCCTGGAATTCCACTTGTGTCCCTGCTGGACAGGGGCATCAGGTGCTGACTTGTCAGAACATGGGCTAAACTCTTGGCTAGGCTTGTAAGGACCTCAGGGCCAGTACCCTAGTAACTTCCTGTGATCCTATAATGGCCTTGGTAATTTATTTCAGTTTGTTGCTCTCAGACATATCCAGTTATCATGACAAGCCATATAATATGTAAATTGTAATCAAATAAATATAATGCTGCTTGACTTCATATACAGCTTGCTATCCCCCAAAGGCTGCCTCTTCATAATTGATTGCACCTCTGTTATTTGCCTTTCCACACAATTTGCCTCCTTACCTTGCAAAAAACCCACTTTATAATTGTATATGTGAGTTATCTATGATTACTGGTAAAAACAAACAAAAAAAGGGTAAATAGCACAGATCATTACCATGGGCTGTATATACTGTTAATTCTTTTTATATGCAAAATAAAGCTATAAAAGTAAGACAAAGAACATAAACATTGATTAGCCTTATAAAAATTATCAAATGAACTAGTACCCCAGCAGGCCTTTAATACTGTCAAACCTTGAAAGGTCTGCTGCTACATTAGTTCGTTTGATTATTTTTATGAGATTAATGAAGGTTAATGGTCTTTATCTTGTTTTATGGCTATATTGTTTGTATAAAAAGATACATCATTGTTTTCTTGGATATAAATTTGAAAGATGAACCCCATTAGATAAAGGCTACTAAGCAGAATTGCTAGATGTTGTGCTAGAGACAATAATTAAGTATAAACAATGGAGAATTCTCCAAATGGCTACTTTAAAAAAGTGATGTTATGTATTACACAATCTATCATCTTGGAATTGGAACTGCATTACGGGAATAATGGCAGAAATGAAAACCTATCCACCTTTTCCCTCTAGGTGCAAGCAACACTGATAGGGTAGCAAGCACATCTAAGGTTCCAGCAGGCCATCTAATATTTTCATGCAAGTACCTTAAATTAATTGCCGGAGGATCAAATGGACAGTGAGACATAACAGGCCTATAAAGGAAATAGCAAATAAAATGAGCATAAACATTGTCTTCCTCAAAGCAGTTTGTTAAGAACAGAACTGTCACTGCTATGTTTAGCTCCACCCTTTGTGGCATTCAATGAATTGGGGATTACCCAGAAACCTAGACTCAAAATCACACTCCTTTCACATGTGAACTCAGATGTCCAAGTTCCAGATAAATGGAGTATCAGAAATGCTGCAAAGCAAACACTCATGTGATTGAGGAATTTATATTCCAGGATATTAAGTTTGTCCTTTGTATCCTTTGAAAGACACATTTGCTAATAGTGGCTGCAGTATTTATTTTTTATTTATTTTAAATTTGTTGACTGGGCTAGTCTAACTGGATATATGTCCATTTTCAGTAGAGGCCCGGGGAGAAAAGCTCCAATGGTAACACAAAGCAGTAATAAAAAAGCAGTCTTAACAATAAGCAAAATAATAAAGGATTACAAAAACAGCAAAGCAGTAGTAACAGGAAGAAAAGATACAATAATATTGGTATACAGGATAAAACAATACATTTAAGAATAAGATACAAGAGATAGTTTACAGTGAATAGTACATGTTGTTCACAAAAGGTAGTTCATTTAAGTATACTAGATTACAGTATGCCTTTCTGAAATGGCAAGCAGTATTGAGTTAGCATACAAGTAGGATCATGGAGATATTAGTAGTGAAGACAGAAGATTAGTCAGGGTTGCTGCAGGGGCATAACCAATGTGTTTTGAGGTGTCTTTTGAGATTTTGTTTAAAGAGGGGTGGGGAAGGAAGTGAAGTTAGTTCACTAGGTAGTAGGTTCCAGTTTTTTCCTGCAGTGTTTGAGAATAGAGAATCCCCTGCCAAGTTGTTGGATTTGCTTATGCTAACTCGAAGTTTGTTTGAAGAGTGTAAAGTACTGAGATTTTTTTAGGGGATTATGAGGTTTGAAAGTATAGGAGTGTTATTAGGTTGATTAAGGATCTTATGGGCAAATGGTAAGTTGGGAAAGTTGTAGTTGGTTTTGAAGTTCGAGCCAACCTAGCTGCTGTAGATTCTGACAGTGGTGGGTTCTGAAGGGATTCCCAGTGGCAAATCTGGCAATGTTATTGTAGTAGTTGGCTAGTTTGAGAAGATTATTTCTTTTCAGGTTAGTATATATGGGTGAGGCATAAAGAAGAGTTGAGATTAGGTGGGAGTGGGCAATTGTGGTTCTAGCTGTTGGAGTTAGGAAGGATTTGATCCTGTATAGGGAGTCCATTTTTCTGTTTACTGTTTTTATAGTGTTGTTAATATGGCTATCAAAGTTAAGGTTATTATCTATTGTAATTCTTAAGAGTTTGGTGGTAGAGTCAGGGGATATGAAGGTGCCGTTGTTAGAGATGATTGAGAATTCTATAGGGGAGGACTTGCTGGTAGGAGTAAAGAGGAGGAGCTTAGTTTTTTGGGGATTCAAGAGGAGGCAACGTTTTAAGAACCATGTCTCCACTGTGTTAAATACCTTCTGAGTCAGAAGTATGTGATACCAAAGGGCCCAGAGCAAGTATAAACTATCTTGGAAGATTTAGAAGTGAGGGAATACACTGAGCATGACATCAAGGTCCATTTTACTATGACAGAAGACATATCACTGGCAGAGTGTAACAGTGACAATGCCTGGGATATTTAAACAGCAGCCACATAAGCTTTATTTTTCTTCCTTGCTAAACACTGCTGATTCTTACAACACCAAAAAAGGCAGTAGCACTAGTTTAACATCCCTTTGATGTATAAACATTTCCCTCCACCATGGTTATTTTTTTTTATAACCTATCCCCTTAAGGCTTGAGAAGGTGCCTAATGTAGTGCCCATGTTCGGAGGTTCATAGGAGGTCACTAGGCTAATGGCCCTAGGGCGTTTACAAACATAGCCATGTAACACCCATGTTCCCTAACTGACCATTGTTAGATGGTTTGTTTGCAGAGCGAATTAATGATCAGCAGCAGCTGCCCCTGTCCATGATGGACATAGATGCCATCCCAGGGGTGAATTTACAGTCTTACATCCAGTTGTCTAGGTTGCGCTTAAATAGGGTAATTGAGTGCACTGCTTAGTGTGAATTGGGAGTTTATTCCAGAGTAGCTGCAGTCTCTAGGATACATATCTGTCTCTTCACCATGTTTTGTTTGAGTCACAAGCTAGGTTGAAATTTCTGGAGTGAGTAACTCTTGTCCTATCTGATTTGAGGATGTGCAGCATTTCCATTAGGGCACAGAGTACCATGACAGGGCTTTCAGTCTTTCCATGTAGGTCATGTTTTGGAGTCCCTGAATTATCTTGGTCAGGAACCTCTGTGGTCTCTCCAGCTGCTGCAGGTGGCTGATGAGGTACATGCAAAAGGGAGCATTGTACTCTTATTAGTGATCTTACAAGGGTGGAGTACAGAGGAGTTATAACATCCTTGATCTTGGATGTGATGCCTTTACTTATGAGGTGTGCAATGTAAAAGGTTTTCATTACCACTGTGGACACATAGTGATAGAAGATTAAACTGCTATCAACTTGTGTTCCCAAGTCCTGCACTACTGGGTTCCAGCTTAGGGGGCTACTGCCTTATTAACCCATCTAGTGACATATGGGTTAATCTCCAGCTGGAGTTTCTCAATAGTACCTGAGTGGGGGATTGTGTTGAAAGTCCTGGCTAAATCAAGAAAGGTAGTATGTACTGCTTTGCCTTCATCCAGGGCTTTGGTGACATTCTTGAAGAAGTCCAGCAGATTTAGTTAGCATGATCTACCCTTAATGAAGCCAAAATGAGTCAGATTGAGAGTTTAAAGGTTGCCTATGCCTTTGTTGATAAGGTCCATTATGATTCTTTCCATGGCCTTGCAAGTAAGGCTGATTAGGTTTATGGGTCTATAGTTCCCAATGTCAGTTGATAGACCCCCTTTGTGCAAGGGGATTACAGTTGCAGTTCTCCACTCTGCTGGAATAAAGCCAGTACTCAGGCTATGGTTAAAGTATAGCAAAAAACAGAGTATACGAGAGCCATGAATAGTAATAAATCTGTTTATTCTGCAAAAACAATTTTTAAATATTGCTTTTACAAACTTAGAAAGTTAAATGCCAAGTTGTAAGCGTATATGCGACCAAATAACCAAATATATATACCAAATATACACTAAGAAAGACTGTAGCTCACTGCAAATACTTACTTTCAAAAATCACTTTTAATAGAAAACAAAAAACGAATCCCTGAGGGTTAAAACTATTTTACACACAGGTTAAGCACTTTCATCTGCTAACTGCAGACTTCTTCAGAACAATGAAATGTGTGTTTCTCCCACCATATAAGACATTTTCAAAAAATCAAGTTCCAGTGGGAATGCTCAATCAAGTAACCTTCTCATGAATAAAACATAACCTTATGAATATTCATTAATTCTGCTCATTCAGCCTACACAGTTTTATATTACACCCTGTTGCCATACATTTATAAAACAATCACATATGTATATATATATATATATATATATATATATATATATATATATATATATATATGTCACATTTTAGTATAAAAACACATTTATACATTTTTGAATAATTTGTGCTTTGTTATAAAATATATGTACTTCTTTAAAACACAATATTGCACTTTTGTTATATTAGTATAAAAACACATTTGTGAAAGAAAAAAAAAGATGTATAACATATTGATACTCATTTATAATATATTAAAAAATATACATCTTTAACACTCAATATTACACTTTAGTTATTTGGACATTATAAGCTGACCTTCTTGTTGCACCAGCTTTCATTTTTTTTTCTGTTCACTTGCTTCTTACTTTCTTCTGTGCATACATATACCCTACTGCAACATGTCATTCATAGCCTTGCATCCAAGATTGGTTTAGTGGGAATATGGCCATTCAATCCAGGTTCTTTGGTTGCATTTAGCCCAAGTTGCCATTTGACCTCCTTTTCTGCTACTTTGACCGTAACATTTCCTCCCCTTAAGTCTACCTTTACCTTTTTAAAATCCCAAATTTAAACACGTGGCTTGCATCATATTTAAGTATGTGTCTACACAAAGCATTGTTTTTATTATTTTTCCTTATGTAGTAGGTGTGATCATATATCCTGTTCCTCAATTGTCTGTCCATCTTCCCCACATAATAGCTCGGACATGCCATACACTTAGCCAAGTATATGACATGGAATAAACAATTCCCTTTCTTAAATCTTACTCTAGTGTGGTTGGCATCCCTAATGTAATTCATTTCTCTTCTATAATCTCCTTACACTGCAGACACTGCCCACATTTTTTGGTGTACCTATCTCCAATGTCACCCTTTATTCCACCTTTCGCTCAGTCAAACCTATTCTTAAGGTTGGACACAGTCTTGTGAACATATATAGGCCCTGTACCCACTTTACTATAAGCCAAATCATCACTTCTGAAAATATTCCAATTTTGTCTCATTATTTTCTTTATCTCCTCAGCATATGGACTGCACTCCACTACACAAGCTCTATGGCATGAATTTTCCTTCTCATTCTCATGTTCCCCCCTGTATTTCTCCAACCCAGTACCAAGAAGTGGTTTGTATTTTTCCCCATTCTCTCAGTACATATTGAGTGACATCATCAATTAAATATCTGAGGGTAACCCCTTTCCCCAAATAATATTCCTGTATATTCTAACACTTTCTTCATTTCACTGAAATCAGATGTCATTCTCGCAGCTCTTATGCACTGACCCTTGATCATGCTCTTTTTTTTGAATTACTGGGTTACAACTAGTGTATTCTAAATATGAGTTGCTGAAGGTTTCTTTTCTATATATTCTGGATTTAAACCCTGCTGTCCCATTCAATGCAAATGTGTCTAAATATGCTATCCCTGTCATGCTACTACTATGGGTGAATTTTAAATAACTACTGGTGTCATTCAAATACTTAACAAATGCATCGGCTTCACTTGTTGTCTTAGCGTATATTTGGTATATATATTTGAAACTTAGAAAGTTGATAGAATAACAGGTTTTGCATTAGCATGACTTTTCTGAAGGGTATGAAGTCTGAAACTCAAATGTCTGTCATTATTTTCTAACTTCAGTCTTTAACGATTTGCTACTAATTTTCCAGAAAACCACAATTTTATGAAAAACAGACCAAAGATATGAAGCACAAATCTGGACATTCTGCGGAAATCTGTACAGTTCATAGGCATGGAAGTAGTAATAAATTTGTTTATTCTGCTAGTAAAAACTTTTGCAGTAAAAACTGCTTCCTTAGGCATGAAGTAAGGAACCTCAGGGCAGTCAAGCTTCTGCTCATGTATGTCACCCACTCGATAAAAGGATAGTTGAAATCTCCCATGACCAAGGTGTTTGGCTGTATAGTGAGTGCCTCAAGCAAGTCCAGGTAGGTAGTGTGCTTCTCATGGTTCATGGTGGGGGACCTGTAGCTAGCAATGGTGTGGTAGAGTGTTTTACCTATAGTTATTTGGACCTCGACTAGCTCAAGAGAGTCATACTGTTTAATCAGTCTCGAGGTGTATTTGGATTTAATGAAGATGGATACACCTCCAACTTTGATTCCTTCACGCTGGTGAGGACTGAACATGTGGAAGCCATTTTAGCCTTGCATGGCTAGGGTGCTCTCTGTGGCCTTGAACCAAGTCTCAGTGACTGCACAGACATCAGCATCTTCCAAGGTGAGGAGAGCTTCCTGGTAGTGCAGTTTCCTGTTTAGACTCCTAGTATTTAGCAGCATAACCCTGAGTTTGTCTGTAGTGGATTTTTTATTTTTTTTATATCAGAAGTTTTGTTGTTTTGGGTATTGCCTAAAAATGCACTGTGGGGGAGGCAAGCACATTTGCCAGTATTTGAAAGCATAGAGGAGACAGGTGAAAACCATCTCTAGCAAAGCAGCGTGGTCTGTCAACCATGTCTTCTAAGGCTGACAGATACTGGATCCCATGGATTGACACCAGAAGCTAAGCCAACTGTTGAAGTCAATAATTATTTGTTTATATTGTGGCATCATCCTCACTGAAGATAGAATGCTCCTTATGGATAGGGACATACCTGCCTGGGGCACATAATCTGAGAGTTCAGTCATGTCTCGCTTCATATAGTCCTGGGAGGCATGTGTCAAGTCATTCACCCCAACATGTATGACAGAGTCATAATGGTAATTGTTGTTGAGTGACGTGAGTGCATGTGTGATTTGATAGATCCTGGCAACTGGCAGACTGCTGACCATGACCTTATCCTTGTCTAGCCTGATGAGGGAGAATTTTTGTGTCTCACTATGGAATCTCCTGTGACCAGGACATTTGGTTTTAGGGTGTTCTGCCTTAGGGTCTTATTCTCTGAGACACTTGTATGCGTGTTGTTATGTATACTAGATTTTGGTCATGCTGTAGTATGTGTGAGTTGCTTGCACTTGGGAGGTCTCTGGTCTTTCGGTAGGTTTTTAGTGAGTACCTCCACATATGTGTGAGAGGAGAGGTGTGTATGCTGACAGCCTGTTTGATGTCGTTTTTTGTTACTTCAGTTTGGGTCTAAATTAGAACGTCGACAGGGCAAAAGAGCGAATGCCCTTACGTCGGCACATCTTAAGCCAAGCCACTAAATCTCGAATGGCCAGAGCAAAGATTTTTTTTCCCAGGGAAAAAAATCGCTGGGCCATTGTCGGGAATTTGCCATTTCCTCCACTGTAGTGCAAACTTGGAGTTGTTATATTTAAGTAGGAGGGTATGGGGGGGGTGAAGCCCGCCACTTTATTTTGTCTGTTTTTTTTTTTTTTTTTTCCCTGTTGGCCCAGCGATTTTTTTTCCCTGGCCATTCTGACCATTCAAGATTTAGTGGTTTTCTTAAACAGGTCTAATAAAGAATTTTTTCAGAAAATTAGTTTCCCAAAAATAGATGATATTTCCCAAGAACACCTAATTAAACCTATATCGGGTGAAGAAATAACTTATATAATTAAAGACTTCAAATCATACAAGGCCAGTATGGCCTGACTGCTGAATTCTACAAAACTTTCTGCGATATTCTTGGTAAAATACTCTTGATTGTATTTAATTATATAATTAATAATAAAATTAATGATCTCTATTTTAGCGCATCAAAAACCATTCTTATACCTAAAATAAATGCTGATACCCAGAATCCTGATAATTATAGGCCAATTTCACTTCTAAATGTTGATATGAAAATTGTGACGTCTATTTTGGCTAATAGATTGAAAAGAATAATGAATCAAATAATTTCTAGTGAACAAGCTGGTTTTATAACTGCCAGACAAACAAGCAACAATACATTAACACTACATTCATTAATCTCTTATGCTAAACAAAAGAATTTAAATATTTATGCACTCATAATTGATGCGCAAAAGGCTTTTGATAGGGTTAATATAGAGTTCTTGTTTGACACTTTGCCATATTTTAATATACCCCAGGAATTTATCTTATGGCTACAAATCTTTTATACTAATCCTTACACCACTTTATATATCAACAAAAGTTTTTCTAAAAGAATACAACTTAAAAATGGAACACGACAGGGCTGTCCTTTGTCTCCCTTGTTGTTTAATATATACCTAGAGCCTTTATTTTTATATATTAAACATAATGTATATCATAATGCACCTATATTATATGGAACAAAATTATCCATGGCGGCGTTTGCAGACGATCTTAATATATACTGCACAACACTAATTTCAGACACTGAAAAATTACTGAAAGCGGTGGAGGACTTTGCAGTAATATCTAATTACGAAATTAATCTTAAAAAAACAAGCATATTTCCTTTAAAAATTCCTAAACCCTTTTCGCTTCTCCCATTGGTGGGGCAGGTAAAATCTGAAGATAAAATTAAATACTTGGGTATTACCTTTTCTACAGATGATAAGGATTTTTATAATACTAACATTAAATTAGTCTGGGATCACATACTATTTGATTTTAAGAGATGGAATAATTTAAAGTTACCTGTATTAGCAAAAGTTGCAATTATTAAAATGAATGTTTTACCCAGATTATTATATATATTTAGATCTGCTCAAGTGTTAATTTCCAAGAGTTTTTTTAAACAAATTCATAGGGAATCAGCTAAATTTATTTGGGACCCAAAAAAGACCAGGATATCATATGATAAATTGATGACTCCAAAAAATAAAGGGGGATTGGATTTACCAAATTTTGAAACTTACTATTTAATAATAAACTCGAACAGAATCTTAAGAATTGCCAATTATGACATATTTAGTAATAAATGGTCACCAATGTGGGTAACTTTGAACTATAAATATATTTTGAATTTGAATATTAACCCCAAATCAGTACCTTTCTTAAGAAAGGAAAAGCTTAAACTATATGATATAATGGATCACATTAAATTATATATAACGTCATTACAAAATTTATTTGAATCCTTAAATCTTATGCAGCATATGATGGTCTTCCAACCTTTTCATAGAAACCCTAACTTGAAAATGAATAATAAATTAATAAATCTTAAAAATTTTCCTCTTATGATGAATTTAACCTTACTTGATATATATCCCTACTTAAAGGAGTCCATTAATACAATAAGACAAGAAATGAATCTGCCCAAATCATATTTAACTATTTTGAGGCAGATCAAAGAACTCTCTATAAGTTACTTTGATGACTTTAAAATTAAAGATGAGGAAATAACAAAATGTTTCAATTTGTGGCAAACTCTTCAACAAGATGTCAAATTTATAGCAGCCACTAATAAAGGATCTTAAATTTCAGAATACAGTTCTTATGTCAAAATATTGGAGGGATAAACTGCCACTTACAGAAGAAAAGCAATTTCTGAAGTCAATTAATCTAACAACGAAATCAATATCTTTTCAAAAATTAATGTTTACTCAACTTATGATTTTTAATAACACCTATTATACACGCCTCAGATTGCACAAGTTTAATCCTAAAAAATCTCCAAATTGCCCATATTGTAAAGATCAAGCAGCAGATCTTCTTCAAATGTTCTGGAGTTGTAAATGTATTTATAAACTTTGGAATTCCTTAAAATTACAACTTCAAAAGATGGGATATCAAAGTTCAACACTTTCATGGGAATTCATGATATTACATATTCCTCCAAAACAATTTCCTAGATCCCAAATCACTATATTTATTAATATTTTTTTATTAATGAAACTTTATATAGTTACAAACTGGTTAAATCCATCTCAAACGTCATGGGACAATTTTAGGACTTTAGCAATAAGACACATATTAGCCCACAAACTACTTTTGAAGGATCATAATAAAAATATCAATAATCCAAAGATATGGGAGCAAATTTTTAATATCATATTGGCGTAATATATAGAGATCGAGTGTAGTCTGAGATATATATATCCTTTAAGGAAAATGTTGTTAATAAGTAAAAGATTGCGATATCTGATCTATTTATAATTCTTTTCATGTTCTTGTACAATCTGATGTTACATTTGGGAGCATTCATGTAAATATTGTATATATGTTTTTGTGATTGTATTAGACATAATAGTTAGAACGTATTAATATTTTTGTTTTGTTTAAGTTTGTATGGAAAATGTTAAAACAATAAAGACTTATTATTGAAAAAAAAAAAAAAAGATTTAGTGGTTTTGCTTAAGATGTGTCAACATATGGGCATTCGCTCTTTTACCCTGTCGACATTCTAATATAGACCTTTGAGTTTCATAGTATAGTTACATCTCTCACATACTGTATTTGTTTGCTGTAGGAGCAAATGGTTGTCAGTATACATGAGGTAATTACTACATTGCCTTATGATGCCCATGTCAGTCAGGTTGGTTGGAGAAATGTTGGGAAACTGACTGTCCATTGTAACAGGTTAAACCATAAGTACTGTCAGGGAGTGGGCAAGTTAGATCAGCTTTTGCTCTAGGTTTGGCAAGGAGACTTATTCTGTTGAGGATTAGGGATTAAAAAGTGGACAATGCTGCTCAGTGCTCAGCTGAGTTGCCCACAGTGCAGCAGGGAAGCCTGAGAGAGTTTCACTGACTGTTCTGTAGGGAAAAAGTTGTATCTAGGCATTTGTGTCTATACAAGGCACCATTAACTCCTACTGCGAGGTGTGCAGACACAAGCAAACATGAGTCTTAAATATAAGTGAATTTAAACAGTTTTAACCCAAATCACCAACAGGAAATCCCCAACGCAGATGGGTCCTGAGCTACACACTTCATAAGGGTGCAGGAGGACCCTCTTAATGTAAGATGTCTGGTTTTAGTGCTCAAGTTATTCCAAACAGTCTAGATTCAGAAAGTCTGAATAGATTCGATTTAAGGTTTTTCCTGAATTGTTGGATGTTGCTAATTTGTCTTTGAAAGGGAGTTCCATAGTTTAGCAACATATGAGGAGAAAAGAGCATCCCCGTGGGCATTGTGTGATGTTTCCATGCAGGTTAGGTGCTTGTCCTTAGAGTGGAATGGTCCAGGAGTGAGTACCATCTAAACAGGAGAGCTAAAGAAAGGCATTTATATGCTTGATATAGGATTTAGTGTGTCATTGTTAGTTGACTAAATTTTAAGAGATTGGGTTACTCCATCCAGTGAAGATTTTGAAGAAATATGCATTGGTGAGTACTGTAAGGGAAGATTGGAAGCAAATTTAGCAGATTTATTATAGCACTGTTCTAACTTATTTAATAGGGTGGTGGTAAGGATAGTTAACATTGTGGATGCATAGAGCAGGTTTAGGAGCAAGTGTGCAGAAGCAGTGGTCAAATGGACTTTTTGGTTCAGTAATTGTCTGGTATGATAAAACTCAGTTTTTGATGGGTTTTTGTTAATGACATTATGCATATGAGTATCAAATGTTAGATGCTTATCAATAGTAACTCCTAGGAGCTTAGTGATGGTAAGTAACTATTTTAAACTGAATATTTTGTGAGGAATCAATGACAGAGCTTTCTTTGTGGTATATATCTCGAGTTTTTTTTTTTTTTTTTTTTTTTTTGCATTTAGAAGTAGGCAGGAGAGGCTGAGATCATTTTCAGTGGATATCTATGATTACTGAGTTATTATCTGGAGTTCTACAGGTGATTAGGTAGAACAAATAAAAGTGGAGTCATTTGTGTATTGGATGGTTATTGACTGGCCACTAGTCAAGTGCAGGTTATTGAAAAGGTGTTAAATAGAAGTGGGTCAAGTATTTTACACACTGAGTTCTTTTGGTCTGGTAACTGCTAAGGTTGTTCAGAATCTGGACAAGTTTTGAATGGGACATTGTGGCAAATGCCTTTACCAAGTCTAGTAATATAGTTGAAACTATTTGTCCTGCATTTCTTTTTGATTAATGCCATTTAAAAATGAGAGTCGGGCTGTGTCTGGACTTTGGTTGGAGTGAAAGTTGTGTTGAGTAGTGGCTAGAAGTTTGTCATCCTAGAGACAAATCTTGAGAATGGACACATGTTTCAGGCACTTTACAGAAAGGTGAGAGTATAGCAACAGGTCTATAATTAGACAGATCAGTTGATTTACAACCTTTTTTCAAAGATGACTGTTTGCTTCCATAATGATGGGACATGTGATTATGTGTTGGATCTGTTGATAAGAAATAACAGAATTCATGAGGTGGTTATTGAGTTTACAAGCAATGATAAAATATTTTTCATGAGACATAAGGTTGGGTTGAGTAATCTTACCAGGTTGCAGTTTATTTATGTTTGACCAGAAGGAATTAGGATTGCCAGAGTGGGTTTCCTGTAGCCTAGGAAAACATTTTTTTTGCCTGTATTAATGAGAAATTTGGATACGCTACATAGGTGTCTATATGCTTGGTAGTTTTGCTGTGTTTTGTTTTTCTGCCACTTTTTCCAGGCGTTATATCTCTAATGTAGAATTTTCTCTTTTGATCGTGAAAGCCAGAGTGCTGTGTTAGCTTCCACTCTTTTTTTGTTAAGTTGGAACATAAGAATTTATGATAGGAAGACAATGTAATTGAATGTAGAGACATCCTTATCAAATTGGAAGTATTTTAGGGGTTTTAGTTATATTACTACAAATTATGATTAAATCTTTCCATGCTGAACTTAGTTAAATTCCTCAGTGTTAGAGGTGGTGATTTTATGAGTTTTTGATCTTTGCTGATAGGTATATACAGGGGTAATGGATACTGAGTAAGTCGAATACTGTCATGGATTAAGTTATTCTATGAGGAACTGATGTTAGTGTCCAGTCAATGGTGGAATATCTATTTGTAGCATTATTATATCTGGTAGGGGAGGAGATAAGTTGTGCAAATGTAAACATATTTAATGGGTTAGGACAGGTTATGGCTTGATAGTATTTCACTCCACATTTACACCACCTAGCATAATGGTTTCCTGTTGGTTATGAACAGAGGCCGAGGGCAGGATGTCTTCATTACTGGAAATTAGAAGGAATGTAATTTCCAGTCAGTCATATTTATTTTTATTAACGTTAAGGTGGTAGACTAGTAGTTCAAATTTATAAAAGTTGGGAATTTCAACTGGAAAATTATCATTTGCAGCTTGATTTGAGTATAAAACTGCAACATCTCTAGCTCTGCTAGATTGTCAGCTCTAATGAAATTATAAAGTTGTGGTATTACTTTCTCAACTTTTGATCCACATATCAGTTATCACTACTATGCCTGAGTCATGTAATAAAACTGAGGTATGGAGCTGAGGTAATATATTGCATAGACTTTGGATATTTACACGGCAAGTCTTTAAAATTGTGTTATTATTGTTAGCTAATGTAGGGTTTGAGTAGGTGGGCTGTTGTTCCTGGATTTGGGTGAATGTTACCACTGATTAATAGCAGGATGGAACATAGGAATGTAGGAACATACTAGACAGACAGACGGTCATGAAGACCATAAGATGCCTAGCCATAGACATATTTAGGAGACAAACTTAAAAGTTCTTGCCACCCTTTTCAAGCACTTAATAGTGCTCACTTCCCAAACTTAGCAGAGTCATACATGATAGCCCTGGTGTACATTTTTGTATACCCATCCACTAATCAAGGCTAGTGATAAAGGCATCCAAAGTAGAACTTTGACCTTTACTAGTAACTTATTTTGTAGGCTAGGAATATATTGAGTATGGATTCTTGCCATTCAGCAGGTTTTGTTTTATTTGTTGATGTGGATTTAGGTCCTTAATATGACTGTTTGTAGACCCACTGATTTTGCAAAGCAACAGGAGATGAAACAGGACTGGGAGTTTCATGGCCCAAAAAATCGAGGCACAGGTTACCTTTCAGCAACTAGAAGGCTAATGAGTATAAGGAGAGACATACCAATCTGTTAGGGCAGTTGAAGGATTTAGCACCTCTAATGTTCTTGGTTAGAAATCATTGAATCTTTCCAGTTGAGCAAAGTGCTTGGATTTGTACTTACCAAAGGGGGCAGTGTATTCAGTGATGAGTGTGATAAGAGAAGAGGGCAATGGCAGGATAGCTTCTTTGGATCTTGAAGATATTCCCTGGGAAATTAAATAGGCTCGATAGAAGGATTCCTGACATGGTAGAAACATGATTGAATGAGAGAGAGTTATCCACATAAGTGCCTATGTCTCTTAAGACCATTTCTTTCTAAAGAGCAGGGCTATATATAACAAATGAGGTACAAGCAACTTTTCTGCCAAACTCACTATACTACATTATTTCTTATCTAGTTTGAGACCATTTTTGATACACCATTTATATGCATATTTCATCTCTTACTGGAGTTGGTTTCTATCAGTGGATGAGCAGATAAGTCATCACAAACTCAGTCAACCACACTTCTTCAATATTGACTTGGATGTCTACAAAATAAATACCAAACAGGAGAGAGCCCAGAAATTATCCCTGTGGCAAACTACTAGTTACAATTTTATATACAGTAAGGGAATCAGAGACTTTCACAACTTGTGATGTGTTGGACAGCCAATTTTCAATCCAGTGGATAATGTATGGGTTTAAATTAAGCTTGTCTAATTTTTCAGTAATACTTACATGGGGATAGTGTCAAAAGCCTTAGCCAGTTTGAACTAAGCATTATGCACAAAACTATTCTTTTCACAGCCCCTATAACCTTTTCAAAAAAGCTTACTAGATTTAGGTGCAGGACCTGCCCTTCACAAAACCAAAGTGATAGATCAGTTAAGTTGGCTAACTAGAGTCACCTGTGACTACTGTCCCTGGGTGAAAGCAGATTTGGTAGGCTGTATTGCCTTACACCTACTTTCTTGATGACTCTTGTGTGAGTTATGTGGATGTAAAGTATATACGAACCAAGAAGGAGCAGCTTCTGCCTTGTGTGCTGGTGGTTGGGATATTTTAAAATGCTTTTTCTGAGACTTTGGCAAATTTTTCTTTATAGCTTCAATATATTTTAGGGGTCTGGTAGTGGTATGATGCTTACTGTTAAGTGGGCTAATGTAAGGGAATAGCCTCCATGTTTCTTAAATATTTACATCTCTTGTAGGATACACTATCAAATGGAAGAAGTAGCAAAGAGTCAGTCAGCATAAAATGTTTGCTATACAGTCTTAGAACACCTAATGCAATCAGACTAGTCACAGATGGGGTGAGAGCAGACTGATGAGCTATGCTTCCAGTGGGTGGAGACAGGAACTTGTGTAGTGCTCATGGTTTGGAGGAAAACAACTATAGTAGACCCTGTAGATTTACTGACAAAATATTTAGGGAGATAGCTTGAAGTTAGCTTAGATGGTAGCTAATCTGTCAGTGCATATTGAAAAGAGAGAATTAGGTTTGTCAAGAATGATGAATAGTGGTGTTTCAACTATTGGATACTACCTGGCTACTACTAATGCTGGTGTCAACATAGCTTCATGCAGCTGGGAATCAATGTCCCTTTGCTTCTTTTCTCACCAGAAGCAAAACAGTAACACTAATCCTAAGATGTGAAGCAGGCCACAGGCTCTGTTATGATCAGCATTCAGCCCAGATGTTGAAAGTTAAACAGCTAAAATGAGGGTAGGCAAAGTTATTGGCAATTTTACAGTGTAAGAAAAGTACTGTTAGTTACTCTAGTAAAATATGGGTTGGGAAATCATGAGATTTCTAATTGGCATTTGATGTTTTCAAAAGCACACCCCAGAAAACATGCAGTAACAAGGTAGCCCTCTAGATGTGTTACACACTTTAGGCTTCCATAATTTTTATTTAGATAAGGGGGGTAGTACTTGTACTTTCTGACTCTTTCTCAGTTATGCAACAGTAATCTTCCTTGGTCTGCAGCCCAGTGAGTTGGTATAGCAGTAGTGTGTCTAGCAGGGAATGGAGGGAGTCTGTTGTCTCCTTTAAGAGGACCTAGAGACAGGAATAAGCAGCCAAACCCCACAGGTATGAAAAGTAAAATTTATTGAGCGCTTTCATCTCCAAATACAAGACTTCTTCAGAATAAGTTAAGAGAGCACAAACTTCCCTATACATACACACGCAACCTCCTGCACAAGAATTAAACACTAATCAAGTCCCCACCCTTAATTAATACAAGTTGCATGAAACAAAAATCCTCACTGAATCTCATGAAAACACTTCATAAAAACTAAAATGAATTCATACTAATACCATTTAGACCTGAAGAATAATAATTTATCCCATTGTATTCATGAAATAAAGCCCTTATGTTGACATGCATTAAAACTACTAAATGTAAAAAGCAGATTTTAATTTCAGTAAGGGACAAAGTGTAATTTTATCATTGAGTCCAGGATAGATGGAAGCATTCAATCTAACCTGCCATTTCATTTCTAAAAACTCAAGATAATCATCAGTGGACCCCCTGTTGACCCAAGATCTACATTATGAATCACACAAAACTTAAAAGTGTGATCCTGTGGAGTTTGGCTGCTTACTTCTACTTCCTTAATTATTCTTGGTTCTTGTCCTTGTGGTTTAAGAACCTAGGGACAGCACTATCCAAGAAGCTCCCTATGCAATGCAGTAACCTACAGCCCTCTGCATCTATTCGTAGCATGAGGGAAAGTGATAGCAAAACCTCAGCTTACTTCTATATACTACTCAGAGCTCAGTGGTGTCTTGTTAGATCACTTGGGAATGACACGCTTCACAATTTTCAATATCAATACGCTACTGTTGTCTTTCTTGCTGACTAGTACTTGATTTAGGTAGGGAGGTTATGTTCTGTTGAAATTAAACAGAGCAAACTAGGGGTTATGTAAGTAACTATCAAGACACAAACCCCAAGTTAATATACTTAGTTGTACTTTTACAAGGACTGACTATGAAAAGGCAGCCATAGTAAACAGGTATAAGGCCAAGAATGATGTGCATAGCATTACTACCAGGAGTGAAGTGGGGGAAGCCTGAAAGAAGACAGCTAAACAAAATACTAGGTTTAAATAGCAGGACTGTGAACCAAATTAAACAATTAAGTTTTGTGATGCAGCACTAAAGCACTAACCCACTCCACCACTGTGTCACGTCACCCACAAATATGTCTATATATATATATATATATATATATATATATATATATATATACACACACACACACACACACACACACACACACACACACACAAACATATACACATACATATATTTTTCCAGTATAGAAAATGCTTCTACATTAAAAAAAAAAAAAATGACCAACCTGGCTATGCAACAGAATTGTGCACATAATTGTTAGCATGCTTTTGACATCCTTTGCCCTTGTACAGTTGTGCAGTACCTTCATGCTTGCAAAGAACAAAGTGGTTAATGACCATACGTCCTGCAAACATTCTTGGCACTCTCTCCATTTATGAACTTATTAGTGTGCCAGTCCTGTTATCTACATAGTCAAGTCACATTTCTGTTCATCCAGTAATGACCTTCAGAATATAGGAGACATTACTGTTTAATGAACTGCTTGCAGCATTTTCAGAATATGTTAACAAAAAGCTATTTTCAGTAGTGTTCCAACCAGAATATTTTATGGAATAGTATTTGTATAATGCTAGACAGAAATGTCATTGAGATTAATGCCCAGTTAAACAAACTATTTATATATATATATATATATATATATATATATATATATATATATATATATATATATAAACACACACATATACATATGTATATACATACATATATATAAAATATTATTCTGTCCATTACTATGTAGATTCCTTATGCATCATCTGACCTTGGAACACATAGCACAATTAGAAGTGCGCAGGTCCTGAGCATGAAACTGTATGATCATTTTTTTTTTTATTATTTTTTAACAAGAAACATCTTTATTATCACTTATGACATAGGCAATAATACATTTATATAAATGAAAACAAACCATATTGACATAATCTTAGTCACAAGCATTATACATCACAAACCATATCAACAGAATTTTAGTTGCAAACGTTATGCATCACGTGCAAACTACCCTATCATTGCCCGTCAAACATTACATAGCTCATTTAAATCCTGCCTTATTTTAAACCTCTTTTCTTCCCTGTATGTATTGTTCCCACAATTCCAATTTTTCTATGTATTTTTGTTAAGTATTATTGATAATATGCAAGAATAAAATGTGACTTGGGGAACATTTTTCATAAAATAAGCACTGCAGTCTTATAAGGCAGCAGTCTGTTTCTTGCAATTTTATTTTCATTTTATTTTATAAATTTTGCAGAAATAAATGACAATTTTTTTGTGTGTATGTACCCTTTTTTATAGTGTTCACTCATTCTTACACCTAGTAAGACCAAAAGTGGATGTGGCACTTGTATTCTTGTCATGTTAGCACATAAAAAATGTAAGTCTACCTGCTGTTGTAGTGAGAGGCAGAAAACACATCAGGAATATTGTTATGGTTCAGTTATTTTATTGCAGCATAACATGAACTTGTGACAGATCAATAATCTTGAATGTGAATAAGGGGAGTTGAGCATATAAGCAATAAATAGTTATTCCTCCCCTGCCAAACATCTGCATTCCTACAAATATGCAGAGGCGTCTGCAAGAGAAAATATGCCACTTTGAAAACATCTGAGCCCTGGAAGATACCAAGGTTCACAAAAACAGTGTATAAAAATTAAAAATAGTTAATAATGCTACATGCATTGAAATTCCAGCAATTTAACATTAAATTATGCATTATTAGTTTATATCTTATATGTACAGTGGAAGGATCTTGAAATGGGAATAAATTACAGTTGTGGTCACAAAGGATTAATTAAACAAGCATTTGAAAACACCCAGTGTTGGCTTGCACTAAATGCAGACTGAAGCATTAATAAATATATGAAAAAGTGCTGTCAAACAGTACGAGGCATAATGAAGACAATATTTCTCCACTGCATTTCAAATGCTTTGTTAGACAGCATATTGAAGGGAATCATTTGTCAGAATGCAAAACAGGGTTTGTACCCATGCTTGTTTAGGAGACATGTTCTGGACAGGAAGTGCTATGTTGGGGTTCATATATACATTTTGAAACTTCCTTGTAATTTCCAATGCTTTGAAAAAGCAAGTGTGATCCTCAGAACATATTAATGATGTGCAAAACCTACACATAAAAAGTGTTTTTCACAAGGAGACAATCCCACCATATTCCCATGATGTGTGGGATGCTCCCCACAACTCTGCTATTTATATATGCTAAATACAAGGTTGGTGTACCTCAGAGAAGAAGAAATGTTATCTCTCTGTTCAATGGTGCACACTTAAGTCTTCAAACATACAATGAGAACTCACTGTAATAGAACATTTACTATGAATGGATTCAGTAAAGAAAACTGCATTGTAAAGAATAAATGAATGCCCGTAACTCTTGCAGTCTTCACCTGTTATTTTGTTTTAAAATTGTGTTTCGTGAAGTGGTTATGTCTGGAGTAAAAGTAGTTTTTTATCTAATGAATGTAAAATCTCTACTGGATATGCAAAAGGTAGCTTGTTCTGGATCTTAAAATGATAACGTATACAGTAACAGTCAGTAAAGACACTGTAATTAAGACCTTGCCTTTATTTTAACTGTCTTAAATTCAGCATATCAACATAATTATTATAAAACAGAACATAACTAACCAATGGGACTTCATTAAATAAGACATAATCCTTTTTTATTTTGCATTTATAACAACAAAAAAGGTTTTAGATCTGCATATGGAGAGTAC